>NW_024751660.1:1052880-1059658 GCF_018991925.1 Homarus americanus | reverse complement strand
CTCCCTCCTCCTCTCTCTTCCTCCCTCTTCTTTCTCCCTCCCTCCTCCTCCTCCGCCTCCTCCTCCCTCTCCTCTCCCTCTCCTCCCTAACCTCCATCCTCCCTCCCCCTCGCCCTCCCCCTCCCTCCCTCCTCCTCCCTCCTCCCTCCTCCCTCCTCCCTCTTCCCTCCTCCCTCCTCCCTCTCCTCCTTCCTCCCTCCCCCTCCCCTCGCCCTCGCCCTCACCTCCTCCTCCTCCCTCCCTCTCCTCCCTCCCTCCCTCCTCTTCCTCTCCCTCCTCCCTCCTCCTCTCTCCCCCTCTCCTCCTCTCCTCTCCCTCCTCCCTCCCTCCTCTCTCTCCCTCCTCCCTCTCCTCTCCTCCTCTCCCCTCTCCCTCTCCTCTCCTCTCCTCTCTCCCTCCCTCCTCTCCCTCTTCTCTTCTCTCCCTCTCCTCTCCCTCTCCTCTCCTCTCTCCTCTCCCTCTCCCTCTCCTCTTCTCTCCTCTCCTCTTCCTGTTGCTGCATTATGTAACATCTTTACCTCTCTCTGTCTCCCCCCATTATCTGTATATTTCTCCCTCTTTCCTCCTTTATTTGTCTCTCTGTCTGTCTCTCAGTGATGGACCAAATGTCAACACGGCCTTACACTCCCACAGGACAACTTCTCAGTTTTCCACTCAAATGTTCAGAGTAAGGTTAGGTTAGGTCAGTAGGTTAGGGTTAGGGAAGGCTAGGGAGGGGTTAGGCTAGGCAGGTCTAGGTCAGGTAGGTTAGGCTAGAGGTAGGTTAAGTTAGAGCCAGGTTAGGTTGAACAGGTTAGCCGGGGTGTTAGGTTCAGGCCAGGGGCAGGTTGGTAAAGGTTGTTAGGGCCAGGTTGCCAGGTTAGGCAGGTGAGGTTAGGTTGGTTAAGGGGGCACGTTAGGTTAGGTTGGTTGTGGGCAGGTTAGGATGGGTGGTTAGGCCAGGTTGGTTAGGTTAGGGCAGGGGTTAGGTTAGGCAGGTTAGGTTAGGTAGGTTAGGCCAGGTTAGGGGGAAGCGTTAGGGTTAGGCGCCTAGGTTAGGGGAAGGTTAGGTTAGGTGTAGGTTAGGTTAGGTTTGTTAGGTTAGGGAAGGTTAGGTTAGGGGTAGGTTAGGTTAAGGGGTTAGTTAGAGGTTAGGTTAGGGTAGGCAGGTTAGGGGCTGGAGGTTAGGGCAATGTTAGGTTAGGGTTGCTAGGGTTAGGGCAGGCTAGGCTATGCTGGTTAGGCATACATGTTAGGCAGGCAGGGTTAGAATGTTAGACATGGGGTTGGCAGTTATAGCTTAGGTTAAGAGTTGGTTAGGTTAGGGGTAGGTTAGGTTAAGGGTTGGTTAAGGTTAGGGCAGGGTAGGGTAGGCTATGTTGGTTAGGTTAGTTAGGTTAGGGGTAGGTTAGGTTAAGGGTTGGTTAGGTTAGGTTAGGTAGAAATGTTTACCTGTAGTTAAACTTTGTGTGGTGTGAGGAGTGTAGTGTTGGAAGCCTCGAGGAAGAAGCATCATCCTCAATATTTATGTGTTTTTTTCTTCATTATCGGAATCTACACCATATTGGTATTCATCATCTTTAACAATAATCACCATCATCTTCACCGTAACCTCCATCACCATCTACAATAACACCATCATCACCATCACCGTCACCATCATCACCATCTACAATAACACCATCATCACCATCACCATCATCACCACCATCACCATCATCATCATCATCATCACCATCACCATCATCACCACATCACCATCATCACCACCATCACCATCATCATCATCACCATCACCACATCACCATCATCATCACCATCATCACCATCATCATCACCATCACCATCACCATCATCACCATCATCATCATCACCATCACCATCACCATCATCACCATCATCACCAGTGTTCTCGGTAGTGTTGAGGTTGCCGCCCACAGGACCCTGACCTCACGGGAGTAAATTACCACTATCAGGTGTCTGTAGGCGTAAGGTGGGCGTCTGCCGTGTTACCTAGGCTCTCTCTCTCTCTTGCGCTTTCTCTTTCGGTCTCATCCTTTCTGTCTGAAAGTTTCTCTCTGATGTGAATCATTTTTCTCTCACTTCTAAACTTTTCCTTATTTTCTACTAGAGAGAGAGAGAGAGAGAGAGAGAGAGAGAGAGAGAGAGAGAGAGAGAGAGAGAGAGAGAGAGAGAGGGAGGAGGAGGGAGATTTACAAGCATACACTCAACTTCCCTCATAACCAGGCCTAGCACAGTCCCTCCCTCATAACCAGGCCTATACAGTTCTCTCCCTCATTTCTCACAATAATCTCTCGTCAGCCTAGTCCCAGCTATCCCAGCAACATAACTAAGAGGTCTCCCAGTCACCTAGAACCCCAGCCAACCTTAGGACCCCAGCCACAGCCCAGTGACCCCAGCCACCCCAGTGACCCCAGTGACCCCAGCCACCCTGAGCCACCCTAGCTACTCCTAGCCACCCCAGTCACCTAGCTACCCCAGCAACCCTAGGCACCCAGCCAGCCACCCTCAGCAAGGGAGTATTGGCCCAGCAATAAAAGAGAAATTGAGACAGTCTCTCCCTCAAGACATAATTTTTTGTGGTCTTCTACCTGGTGTCCCGCGCTGCTAGCCACATGCCAGCGCTGGTATGTGGTGCCTGGTATGTGGTGTGATGCCCAGACAAGTTACTTGTGGTATGTGGTGCCTGGTATGTGGGGCCTGGTATGTGGTACCTGGTATGTGGTACCTGGTATGTGGGGCCTGGCATGTGGTACTGGTATGTGGTGCCTGGTATGGTGCCTGGTATGTGGTGCCTGGTATGTGGTACCCGGGTATGTGGTGCCTGGTATGTGGTGCCTGGTATGTGGGCCGGGTATGGTACCTGGTATGAGTCATAATCAACATAAACCACGTCACACAGGACAAACACTAATACACCTGGTACCATCCTGAATAAGATGACAACATAAAGCACATACCAGCTAGCCCATCACCACACCCTACCACCACACACCCTATCACCACACTCTACCACCACACCCTACCACTACCTACAACCACACCCTACCACCACACTCTACCAACACACCCTACCACCACCCCGGAAAACTGGTACACTGTCAGCTTGAGTGGTGGTGTGGGTTAAGGTCACTTGAGGTGGTGGGTTGGCATCAGCGAGTGGTGGTGGGGTAAGGTCACGGAGTGGTGATGTGGGTTAAGGTCACTGAGGGTGGTGTGGGGTTAAGGTCAGGAGTGGTGGTGGGTTAAGGTCAGCTTGAGGTGGTGTGGGTTAAGGTCAGCTTGAGTGGTGGTGTGGGTTAAGGTCAGCTGAGTGGTGGTGTGGGTTAAGGTCAGCTTGAGTGGTGGTGTGGTTAAGGTCAGCTGAGGGTGATGGGTTAAGATCAGCTTGAGTGGTGGTGTGGGTTAAGGTCAGCTTGGTGGTGGTGTGGGTTAAGGTCAGCTTGAGTGGTGGTGGGTTAAGGTCAGTTTGAGGGTGGTGGGTTAAGGTCAGCTGAGGGTGGTGTGGTTAAGGTCAGCTTGAGTGGTGGTATGGGTTAAGGCCAGCTTGAGTGGTGGTGTGGGTTAAGGTCAGCTTGAGTGGTGGTGTGGGTTAAGGTCAGCGAGTGGTGGTGTGGGTTAAGGTCAGCTGAGTGGTGGTGTGGGTTAAGGTCAGCTTGAGTGGTGGTGTGGGTTACAGCGTGGTGGTGGTTAAGGCCGCTTGGAGGGTGGTGGTTAAGGTCAGCTTGAGTGGTGGTGTGGGTTAAGGTCAGCAGAGTGGTGGTTAAGGTGTGGTCGTGACTCCTTCCTTGGTAGTGCTTAATTATTCATATATAGATTCGCTAATTATGACACCCATTTAAGGACAGCGCCTAACTCGTCTCTCTAAATTGCCTTGTCAGTTAAGATTGCGATAGTTAGAGGTGACCCGGAATGGCTTGTATGCCCCGTTTGGAAGACAAATTCATTCTCCTCCAATCCCGTTCTTCACCGTCTAATCCTCGAACCAATCAGCGATAAATCAATTATTAAACGGATTTGCCAATTAGCTGCTGAGGTCATTCAGATTAAGATATTGTTTATGGTAATTGGGTGTTACGGAGTGAGGAGGAGGAGGAGGAGGGTCGAGGGAGGAGGAGGGAGGTCGAGGAAGAGGAGGAGGTGGTCGAGGAAGAGGAGGAGGTGGGTCGAGGAAGAGGAGGGGAGGGGGTCGAGGGAAGAGGAGGAGGTGGGTCGAGAAGTGGAGGAGGTGGGTCGAGAAGAAGAGGGAGGTGGGGTCGAGGAGGAGGAGGAGGTGGGGTCGAGAAGAGGGGAGGAGGTGGGTTGAGGAAGAGGGAGGAGGTGGGCTGAGGAGGAGGAGGTGGGTGGGTGGGAGGAGGAGAGGAGGGATGGGTGAGGAGGAGGAGGAGGAGGTGAGTCGAGGAAGAGGGGAGGGGAGGTGGGGGAGGAGGAGGGGGTGGGGTGGAGGAGAGGGGGTCGAGGAAGAGAGGAGGTGGTCGAGGAAGAGGAGGAGGTGGGTCGAGGAAGAGGGGAGGAGGAGAAGGAGGAGGAGGGGTGGGTGAGGGAGGAGGAGGAGGAGGTGGGTGGGTGGGAGGGAGGAGGGTGGGTGGGGAGGGAGGTGGGTCGAGAAGAGGAGGAGGTGGGTTGAGGAAAGGGGAGGAGGGAGAAGGAGGAGGTGGGTGGGTGAGGAGGGGAGAGGAGGAGGGGGGTGGGTGGAGGAGGAGGTGGGTGGGTGGAGGAGGAGGTGGGGTCGAGGAAGAGGGAGGAGGTGGGTCGAGGAAGAGGAGGAGGTGGGTCGAGGGAAGAGGAGGAGGAGAAGGAGGAGGGGTGGGGGTGAGGGAGGAGGAGGAGGTGGGTGGGTGAGGAGGAGGAGGAGGAGGGTGGGGGTGGAGGAGGAGGTGGGTGGGTGGAGGAGGAGGTGGGTCGGAGGAAGAGGGGAGGTGGGTCGAGGAAGAGGAGGAAAGGTCGAGGAAGAGGAGGAGGAGAAGAGGAGGTGGGTGGGTGAGGAGGAGGGGAGGAGGGGTGGGTGAGGAGGGGGCAGCCTCTGGTCAGGGTAAACTCAACAAATTGGTGATCGATTCTTCGTGAGAGAAAACTGGAGAAGTTGACCCCAAATTACTGGTTACTGAGTCCTTAAGCATTTAGTACAATCAAGCTAACCCTTGAGTACAGACCAGCTATTTATAATTGAGAACTCTAGCCTTATGAGTACGAAGACCCACATCTTTTTCTTTGGAGACGCCATTAACCGCTCATGTCGGAAGTGGTGGTGGTGGTGCCGCCCACATAAGGCAGTACAGTAGGTAACACAACACGCCCACACCTGGATCACACGGTACAGTACTCCCTCGGGTCGCTGAGGTCCACTCCCTGCAGGACAGGTTGGCCCAGGGCGGTGTATACCTTAGTCAGGTTAGGTTAGGTTAGATTTGGTTAGGTTAGGTTAGGGTAATACTGTACTTTACGAAAAAATGAGAGCATCGCCTTCAATTGCACCAAGGACACCGTTACCTGCTTTATTTTATTTTTTTTTTAAAGGGGAAACGAAGGTCGTATTAAATTTTCTTTTTGATATAGTGACCAGACCTCGTGTCCAGGCGTCACACAATCACCTGAGACAACACCTGGTGAATCCTGTACCCATAGCCCTCCTACCTGGTCTTCACACACATATTAACACTCCCTCCACCTCCACCCACCTCACTCCTCTCAATCCTCCAACCCTCCTTACCTCCACACTTCCTCCACATCCCATACCCTCCACCCCCATCCCCTCCTCCCACCCCATCCACTTATCCCCTCCACCCCCTCACCCCAAACCCTCCACCCACCCCCCCCCCCAACCACTCTCTCCCTACACCCCAACCTTTTATGAATTATAAACAAAACAAAATATCCCCAAATGGACCCCAGGCAAAAGGCTCAGACGTCACGAGGAAGTAATACCATAAGACTTCACCTTCACGTGTACCTCAGTGGACACTCCCGGACACACACACACTTGTACGGGAAGCATCTGACGTAGAGTATCCCAGGTACCGCGCGCACGGACGGATGAGCGGGTGGATAACGGTCGGATGAACGGATGAATGAACGGATGAATGAACGGACGGCTGGCTATAACATACCAACAAAACACTATTATATCCATCACCAGCGGCTAACTCCACCGGATGATATAATACCCTTTTAATTACGCCCAGGTTAATTAGTTCCCAGACAGTCATTACTAGGCATATATCAATTAACTGTCGGGTGGAGTTATCAAACACCAGATTCAATAATAACTAATAAGTCCAAACCTTCTGATACTGTCTATGTATACTTTTTGTATACCTGTATTGAGTATATACCTGGTGAACTGTATACCTGTATTGAGTATATACCTGGTGAACCTAACCTAACCAACCTGATACTACATGACTAAAAGCACCTCCACTTTTAGTGCTTTTGGGATAATTGATGTTTTGTTTGTTTTCCATAAAATATTACTAACTTCATCCCATGTTTTTGTGAGGTTTGGGTTGGAGTTAATTACTTTAATACCCACCACCTACTTGACCCCCCACCCACTACCTTGACCAACATGAGCCCACCCCACCTTGACCACACATCACCATGACACCACCCACCACCAGCACCACCCACCCACTACCTTGACCCACCCACCCCTTACCTTACCACCCCTACATGTAAATCCCTGCATATACCCCCACACCCCACACTACATAAACTATCATCATGACCAGTGATGATGATATGATGATGATGACTTTCTGAGTATAAATCAACAAAAAAA
>NW_024751660.1:950380-1047880 GCF_018991925.1 Homarus americanus | reverse complement strand
TATTTCTTAATAGATGTGGCAGCTATGTGTTTGTTTACAGTGTATTAAATTAAATGTACAGTCGTTGCACTTCTACCTGGTACAGTAGTTGGCACGTTTTGTGAGACGAGGCAACTCTGTTTTTATTTACATTGTATTAAAACTCCCTAAATGGCCACTAAAGAGCATCACAAGAGTAGCCAGACCAAGGATACTAGCTAAGCATTCCTAGACAGCTCTGCCACACCTCATACAACACGCCAGCTACTGTACCAAGTGTAAGTGCAGGCGACTGGACCAGAAATTGTCCTTGATTACCATGGTTTCACGAGTCTGCTAATTACTATCATCAGGTCTCCTATTGGTTGTCTGCCCCTCTACACATATGGTTATTGTTGTTTTGTTATATTTATTATTAATAGTAATAGTATCATTGTTATTATAGTTTAATATCATCATTATCCAAAGATCATCCTTATAACCATCAACTGTATAGTAATAATAATAATAAATAATAATAATAATAATAATAATAATACCAACAACAATAATGATCCTTGTTATTAATATTATTATTAAAAGTTCGTTATTAATGGAAATGATTTTAATAGATAAAGAGAGAGAGGTAGGGTACGGTCAGAGCGCCTCAGGTCTATGATAGCTATCCCCCACAACACCGCTGGTATGCGCCCGTCTTCCACTAAAACACTTCACCTCCTCACACTAAATCCTCCTCATTATACAACTGTTAACCACAAATATATAACCTTGGATGTGTGGGAGACTCTGAGGGGCCACAATTTGCCTTTGGTGAACCATTTTTTTTTTTTTAGTTTGTGGTTAAAACTAATCTGTGGCTTGTGAATTAAAACCCTGATGCCATATAAGAGATGCCACTTGGTATAAATACTTTAGTTTTTACTTAAGATTCAGCGAGTAATTGATGCACTTAACGGTACTAGTGTCCATCAGATGGTAATACGTAGGTCATGTGTATGTATTAAGAGAAAGAGGTCTTAAATTAAAGTGTTTATTAATTAATTAATAAATTAGTTTGTGGTAACTGTATTTGGTTGGGCCCGTAGATTTTTCAGTGGCATCACCGCGAGAGGAGAGCTCAGTTTAGCTCCAGCAGGGAAGAAGTGAAGACGCCGGTGTGCGTCGCTCTGTTATACCACTGACCGCCCCACAGTGTTCATCTGTTTTATGTATTAACCAGTAACCTAGTGTGACAAGTGATCTCTTAACCTCCCCGACACTGTAGTGATGATAGTGTAGGTCAGATCATTCAAGATAAACCGCAAAAAATTCAGTGACTTACACAAAAAAATGAGTGTTTAGATCATGGAAATCTATGCGTAGTGGGGTAGCCATAGAAGGTGCGGTGATTTTAACGCACACACAGATAGCGAACCAAAAGTTGCTAACTCTAGTGTAGAGTCTGTCTCTACCCTCCGCCTACCTCAGGATAACTCCCACACTGGATATAGTATACGCCAGCACTTATGGATTACACACACACACAAGGTAAGATGTTACTTCACGCCATTGTCCCGTGCTGTCCCACCTGCTTTCTCAACAGGTGAGGTTCGTTGGCCACTCAGCCGGGTTACAACGCACAATGACGCTCTCTTTTTTGTTACGCATTTATGTGTACTGCTGGCGAGGTGGACGAGTTGTTGTACATGCTGTGTGTGTATGTAAGTGTCATGTATACGCATATATGAACTCCAGGTTAATGTGTATGCATTCATATACAGGTATAACCTTATTATAGAATGGATATCAATTAACTGAAGTCGGTGCAGCGAAGAATGACGAAAATGATTCCGGGACTTAGAAACCTTCCATATCAAGATAAATTAAAGAAACTAAACTTACTTTCCCTAGAAAGACGAAGAGGCGGGGAGATATGATAGAAGTATTTAAGTGGGTGAAAGGAATCAATAAAGGGGATATAGATAAAGTTCTTATAATATCCGAGCAGGATAGGACTTGTAGCAACGAGTTTAGGATAAGTTTAGGTTTAGGAGGAGATAGGAAGAAACTGGTTCACAAATAGGGTGGTGGACGAGTGGAAAAGCTTAGCAACTTTGTAGTAAGTTGGGAACGCTGGAAAGTTTTAAAAGGAGGCTAGATAGATTCATGGATGATAGAGAGTGGTAGTAACTCTCGACAGGAGCTGCCATGCACAGGCCAACCGGCCTATTGAGACTCTTATTTTCTTATATTCTATGTATACATACATACACATGTCTCTTAAATGCCACACACACACACACACACACACACACACACACACACACACACACACACACACACACATTTAGTCCTGTCTTATCTCTTGGAATTGACTGAAAGATCCCCCGTCCTCACTGTTGGGGGGTCAGTACACAGCCTCACCTCACCTTCCTCCCCTGCCTCACCTCCCACCTTCCTCCCCCTGCCTACCCTCACCTTCCTCCCCCTGACCTTACCTCACCAACCTCTCCCCTGGCCTCACCTCACCATCCTCCTGGCCTCCACCTCACCATCCTCCCCCTGCCTCACCTCACCATCCTCCCCTGGCCCTCACCTCACCATCCTAGGGTAACCTCTCACCTCACCATCCACCCCTGGCCTCATCTCACCATCTCCCCCTGGCCCCCACCTCACCATCCTCCTGCCTCACCTCACCACTCCCCTGCCTCACCCTCACCATGCCTCCCCTGGCCTCACCTCACCATCCTCCCCTGGCCTCACCTCACCATCCTCCCTGCCTCACCCCTCACCATCCTAGGGTAACCTCACCTCACCATACCTCCCTGGCCTCACCTCACCATACCTCCCCTGCCTTACCTCACCTTTCCTCCCTGCCTCACCTCACCATCCACCCCTGGCCTCACCTCACCATCCTCCTGGCCTCACCTCACCATCCTAGGTAACCTCACCTCACCCCACTCCCCTGGCCTACCTCACCATACCTCCCCCTGGCCTCACCTCACCATCCCAGGTAACCTCTCACCTCACCATACCTCCCCTGGCCTCACCTCACCATACCTCCTGGCCTCACCTCACCATCCTAGGGTAACCTCTCACCTCACCATACCTCCTGGCCTCACATCACCATCCTATAACCTCCTCACCACCTCCCACTGGCCCCACCCACCATACCCACTGGCCTCACCTCACCATCCCAGGTAACCTCTCACCTCACCATCCTCCCCTGGCCACTCACCATCCCACTCACCACCATACCTCCACTCCTCACCCCACCTCCCCTGGCCTCACCTCACCATCCTCCCACTGGCCTCCCTCACCATCCTAGGGTAACCTCTCACCTCACCATACCTCCCCCTGGCCTCACCTCACCATCCTAGGGTAACCTCTCACCTCACCATACCTCCCCCTGGCCTCACCTCACCATACCTCTTCCGAGTCACTTTTTGTCAATAGATGTGAGATGAATGAGATGAGATAAATGTGTGTGTGTGTGTGTGTGTGTGTGTGTGTGTGTGTGTGTGTGGTGTGTGTGTGTGTGTGGTGTGTGTGTGTGTGTGTGTGTGTGTGTGTGTGTGTGTGTGTGTGTGTGTGTGCCAGTAACAGTGATTTACGGTGTGTGTGGGTGTTTTTGTGTGTTTGACATGAGTGTATGTGTTTGTGTGCTTGCCAGGATAATTTACGGGGCTTTTGTTTGCCTGTGTGTCTGTAAGTGTGATGAGCGACACGTGTTTGTCTGCCCGTCTCGTCTGCTCATACAAACACCACTATACACTATACAGGATCGTGTGTGGCGGCCGGCGTGTTCTTGTCTACACTTTGTATATATGAATACAATCATACCAAACGTGTATAGTATATTCTCACTTACTGATTTACGTATATTTTGTGTATATACATAAAAACCTTACTAACATAATCATACACTTACATATGTGTATACTTATGCACTTACATATTATACTTTGATACATATTTGATCTACAACAAATTTACAGGTAGAAGGGTATACATAATTATATAATTATTTGCATGTATAGTTATAGCATTGTCTTATAGCAGTAATCTCTCTCTCTCTCTCTCTCTCTCACTGCCAGCCGTAGCTCTCTAATTTCCTTGAGAACTGAAAGTGAGTGATCGAATTACGGTCGGAAAGTTTACTATGGAGTGACACTTGATACTACTGAAGACATCTAGGAAGGTCTCTTCTCTCTCTCCTCTCTCTCTCTGTGTTATTCTGAAGTTATCTTCTCTCATTCTGAGGTTATCTCTCTCTCTCTCTCTGTTATTCTGAGGTTATCTCTCTTATTCTGAGGTTATCTCTGTTATTCTGAAGTTATTCCTCTCTTATTCTGAGGTTATTCTCTGTGTTATCCTGAAGTTATCTCTCTTTATTCTGAGGTTATTCCTCTCTCTCTCTGTTATTCTGAAGTTATCTCTCTCTCTTATTCTGAGGTTATCTCTCTCTCTCTCCCACACCTGGACTCACCCATCAAGGCTTCAGTAGGTCTCGTGTGTCTCACCCACAAGGGAAGTGTAGGGGGAGGCTTGAGGGTTTCAATCCCAGCTCTGTCATGAAGCCCAACACGTGACTCACATCTGGCAACACTTCAGGGCTTCATACACACACACACACACACACACACACACACACACACACACACAACACACACACACACACACACACACACACACACACAGCTAAAGGCTTCAATCAAAACAAAATGCGTAATTATAAAGGAAATTAATATAAAATAGGAAAATACATTAAACATAAAAATAATAATAATAATAATAATAATAATAATAATAATAATAATAAAGTAGCATAAACGATAAAGAGACAAGTAATCAATATAATATAAAAATGTAATAATGAAAATAAATAAAATAGTAGAGAAAGTAATTAGAGTAATGACAACTAAAAAACTTTATATAAAGAACTAAATACAATGTGTGTGTGTGTGTGTGTGTGTGTGTGTGTGTGTGTGGTGTGGTGTGTGTGTGTGTGTGTGTGTGTGTGTGAGTGTGTGTGAGTGTGTGTGAGTGTGTGTGTGTGTGTGTGTGTGTGTGGTGTGTGTGTGTGAGTGTGTGTGTGTGGAGGGTGAGTGTGAGTGTGTGGGTGTGTGTGAGTGTGTGTGAGGGAGTGTGTGTGTGTGTGGGGGAGTGTGAGGTGAGTGTGTGTGTGTGTGTGTGAGTGTGTGTGTGTGTGTGTGTGAGGTGTGTGTGTGAGTGTGAGGTGTGTGTGTGTGTGTGTGTGAGGTGTGTGTGTGTGTGTGTGTGGTTGAGTGGAGTGTGTGTGTGTGAGTGTGAGGTGTGTGTGTGTGTGTGTGTGTGTGTGAGTGGGTGTGTGTGTGTGTGTGTGTGTGGTTGAGTGACCTTGATGATCAGTTAACTGTCCTGGTTGAGTGACTAGACATTCTGATTCATAAACTTATTGATTTTCTGATTGGTTTATTAAATGACAGGGTGATTTTCTGATTGATTGACTGATTGACTTTCTGATTGGTTGACTATCTAACTATCTCAAAACTATACCATTCAGTTATCTCTAACCTATCACTTTCTTTCCTTACTATTTATTACTTTCTCTCACTTTCTCTCACTCCTACCTCATTTCCTCTCACTTCCTTGTCTTCGCGTTGTAATACGGTTTTATAATGTTTTCTCCGTATATCAAAATGTTTCGTAAAATGTGACAACAGGTGAGAGAGAGAGAGAGAGAGAGAGAGCCGTATATAACCCAAGGTTGTCCAGGCTCCAGAACCATGATTTTAAAGCAATGACCACCTAACTTTTTCTGTCTTCTGGCGTGAGGTGGTCAGGGAGTAATGGTAGGTGGTGGTCAGTGGGTGGTACTGGTTGGTGGTGGTGTGGGTAGTAGTCGGAGAGTAGTGGTAGATGGTAGTGATGGTGGTCAGAGAGTAGTGGTAGGTAGTGGTGGGCAGGGGTAGTAGTGGTGGGCAGGGGTAGTAGTGGTGGGCAGGGGTAGTAGTGGTGGGCAGGGGTGGTAGTGTGCAGGGGTAGTAGTGGTGGGCGGGGGTGGCGTAGGTGATTTATTACGACCAGGTCTTGGCTGAGTGGTAATAGAGGCTGTTATTATGAGCCAGGAATTATTTCACCTTCCACAGCAGTAATTCTGGGTGTGTGTGTGTGTGTGTGTGTGTGTGTGTGTGTGGTGTGTGGTGTGTGTGTGTGTGTGTGTGTGTGAGGCAGGAACGCCCAGGCTACACCTCCGCCCGATACACGTCAACACGATTATATATAAAAGACAAAACCTGGCCACCGAGACTGGGTCAGCTCCTCTCTGATCGTCGACTGGGGAGGCGATGGTTCTGCTGGGGAGTGAGGGAGATTAAGGGGAGACTGGGGAGGGGGTAGGGAGGTGGGAGATAAAACCAGGATGTGAGCAAATAAAGAAAGGAGAGAGGCAAGAGGCCGGTCTGTGACAAACAGATGACAGAGGGACCCCCCACACACACACAGGTGAACAGTCAGATTCACTACACAATACCAGACTGATGGAAGAGACTTTGACATGTGATTTACCAGATGATACTAAATGTTACATAATACTTCCTCGAGATAAATGTATAGTATATTCCAGGTGCCTCAAAGAGAGCTCAGGTTCTCAACTGGCTCAGCCATGTTAATATTGTTATTATTATCCACTCTGTATCTGTATTTTTCTGGCTAAATAAAATGTTTTAATCAATCAATCAAAAATGATAACAACAACGGGAAAAGAAAATATTGGTGTGGAATTCTTATGACCAGGAGAGAGGGGCCTGGAGAGAGGGACTTGGCGAGAGGGGCCTGGAGAGAGGGAGCCTGGAGGGACTCAGGGAGGGAGAGAGGGGCCTGGAGAGAGGGGCCTGGAGAGAGGCCGGAGAGGACCTGGCGAGAGGGGCATGGAGAGAGGGGCCTGGAGAGAGGGGCCTGAGGGCCTGGAGAGAGGGGCATGGAGGAGCCTGGAGAGAGGGCCTGGAGAGGGGACCTGGAGAGAGGGACCTGGCGAGAGGGGCCTGGAGAGAGGGCCTGGTGGGAGAGGGCGAGGAGAGGGGCCTGGAGGAGAGGGGCAGGAGGAGAGAGGGACCTGGCGAGAGGGGCCTGGAGAGAGGGACCTGGAGAGGGCCTGGAGAGAGAGGGACCTGGCAGGGAGGGGCCTGGAGAGAGGGCCTGGAGAGGGGGCCTGGAGAGGGCCTGGAGAGAGGGGCCTGGAGAGAGGGGCCAGGAGAGAGGGATCTGGAGAGAGGGGCCAGGTAGGTACACCACACCACCTTGGTAACCATAGCAGGCATCGATAATTTTCTCCCAAACCAATTAGCTGAGAGAAGGGGCCAAGGTCCAGAGGAGGTCTGTTGGTTTACTACACCATCTCTACCTACCACTACTCCTTGATCATCTCTACCACCACCTACCACTACTCCCACCACCACCTACCACTACTCCCTCACCACCACCACCTACCACTACTCCTTGATCATCTCTACCACCACCTACTCCTCCCTCACCACCACCACCTACCACTACTCCTTGATCATCTCTACCACCACCTACCACTACTCCCTCACCACCACCACCACTACTCCCTCACCATCACCACCACCTACCACTGCCCTCTGTCCTCCACCCGAGGCTCCGCTACCGTCCAGGAATGTTCTAATATTGAACCTCTCTGATCCTCCACTCTCTCTTCCCTCTCTGCTCCTCCACTCTCTCTTCCCTCTCTGCTCCTCCACTCTTTCTTCCCTCTCTGCTCCTCCACTGTCTCTTCCCTCTCTGCTCCTCCACTCTATCTTCCCTCTCTGCTCCTCCACTCTCTCTTCCCTCTCTGCTCCACTCTCTCTTCCCTCTCTGTCTGTTCCCAGGGCCACGATTACAAGGTGTTTTGCAGAATTTCATCTTCGGGAGTCCCTCAAGGTCATCTTTAAGACCTTTTCAGAATTTCCTCTTATCTGTAATCGTTGCTGTTCTTGTTCGGTTTCCAGGTTCCAGGATTTTATTTCCAATAACTAACATTCTTTTAGGTTATTTGTTATTTTTAAGACTTTTAACTCGTTTCATTTTATTTTCTCACTACCATCCAGTTCTTCCTTTTGTCCTTCACGTTGTGTTTTGGTCACCATCAATGTCTTCTGCCGACAGTAAACACTTTTTAAATATAAAAAGATTCTTACTAGACTTGCCAGGAACATTTTTGTGGTTCTTATACATAAACAGTTACTCTGGGCATCGTACGTGAGACATCGAGCGGTCAAGTGAGGTGTTAGTCTGTGTTCATTTTTAATCAAACAACATGGTTCGGGGAAGCATGGCCGTAGGCGCTACTATTCTGGTGATCATCTCACTTCCAGGTCAGTTCTAAGAATAATCTCACTCGTTGGCTGTGCCTTTTTTTATAAAGTCTGAGACTCGTTCAGTCGTGGCCGGCCTCCTCAGTGACCCTCTTCTCTTCCACACCGTCTACTGGGCCGACTCATAAGGCTCCCCCTCCTCCTCCTCCTCCTCCTGCCTCTCGGGACTTACAATTTACCGGTTGTGAGATATTATTCCCTGGAAGCTTAACGCCGGATTTTATCGTGTACTTTTTTTTTAACTCCTCCAGAAGTAATCTTTGGCTCATTTTCTCTCAGTTTTCCTCAAGTGTGGACAGCGTGAGTACAGTACACTGCCCGGCACATCTCCTCACCTCTACCTGCAACTATATCTGTACACGTGGGTCAAATTATATACTGACACAGATATTAGTTTTATTTTAGGAGATAAAATAATAATTATTGTTGTTTGAATTACTTATGTTAGTGGCTACGAGAGCATGAGAGAAGATAACGTATAATTAGCAGCCATAATGAGGTGATTTGATGTTGGTGATGGGTAATTTGTTGAAGGAATAGACGTGGGCACTCCTTGGTAGATACGAGTAGACAAGTCAATGATTCTCTATGTACAGTGCTGTGTGTACGTGGAGGTGTGTATGTAGTTCTGAGTCACGTGTGTGTGTGTGTGTTGGGGCATCAGTTTGATTGAAATCGGCTCCGATATTCCTTCAGTAATTTAGTGTACAGTATATAGGATGATGAGTTGTTTTAAACATATTCTGGGGTGTACAGTACTTAAGGCGGGGTGTACAGTACTTTCGGCGGGGTGTACAGTACTTAAGGCGGGGTGTACAGTACTTAAGGCGGGGTGTACAGTACTTAAGGCGGGGTGTACAGTACTTAAGGCAGGGTGTACAGTACTTAAGGCGGGGTGTACAGTACTTAAGGCGGGGTGTACAGTACTTAAGGCGGGGTGTACAGTACTTAAGGCGGGGTGTACAGTACTTAAGGCGGGGTGTACAGTACTTAAGGCGGGGTGTACAGTACTTAAGGCAGGGTGTACAGTACTTAAGGGGTAAAACATATTAGTTATAATAATAATAATAATAATAATAATAATAAAAAACTACAAGAGAAATATAATTTACATTAATATCTTAAAATAAAGAAGAGAAATATGACAATGATGAGGAGAGAGAGAGAGAGAGAGAGAGAGAGAGAGAGAGAGAGATTAGGTTTTTGAAGCCAAAATTTATCGTTCCTAATATATGTCCGCCATTTTTATTCCCCAATAAGATCTAACCTGACTAATAAAACTTTCCTCTCAAGATGATTCTTTCCTTTTTAATAATAATAAAAAAAAATCCGTAACTAGGAACCGTAACATCCAGAAAATACTGAACGAAACTTAATGGTGACTGAGTATAAACCAAGTGAGATCATTACGAAGGGAATTCACTCATTGACTACAGACTAAAGTTAGTTAGAAAATGACGAAAATAAAATATAATAAAAAATAGTCATAAATAATCCTTTTAAGGGGAATTCCCAAATGAACTCTGATTTTAGAGGTTAAATAAAATGTTTTTCTTATCGGTGATCACATCAGCAGAAGACTGTAGTGGGTTATGGTGGGTTAAGGTAGACCATAGTGGGCTGGGGTGGGTCAGAGTGGGCTGGAGTGGGTCAGAGTGGGCTGGGGTGGGCTGGGGAGGGCTAGGTGGGTCATCAGTGGGCTGGGGTGGGTCAGAGTGGGCTGGGGTGGGTCAGAGTGGGCTGGGGTGGGTCAGAGTGGGCTGGGGTGGGTCAGAGTGGGTTATGGTGAGCTGGGTTTGGTAAAAGTGATAATGTGGCGAGGAAACATTAGCCAGGAGGACCACAGAACCAGCTACGATGTCTTCTTTCTGGGGTAAAGCAAGACGGTGCTGGCGAGGCGGGTGAACAAGGTACTGGCGAGGCGGGTCAACAGAGTACTGGCGAGGCGGGTCAACAGAGTACTGGCGAGGCAACAACAGAGCAAGGAGGCGGGTCAACAGAGTACTCACAGGCGGGTGAACAGGGTACTGGCGAGGCGGGTCAACAGAGTACTGGCGAGGCGGGTCAACAGAGTACTGGCGAGCGGGTCAACAGAGTACTGGCGGCGAGGCGGTCAACAGAGTACTGGCGAGGCGGGTCAACAGGTACTACAGGCACAACAGAGTGCCTGGCGAGGCGGGTCAACAGAGTACTGGCGAGGCGGGTCAACAAAGTACTGGCGAGGCGGGTCAGCAGGGTAAATTGGCGAGGCGGGTCAACATAGTACTGGCGAGGCGGGTCAACAGAGTACTGGCGAGGCGGGTCAACAGGGTACTGGCGAGGCGGGTCTGGTTATTATTCCAATGTGATGTTAAAAATGGACTGACATAAAGCATTTCCAGGGCATTCGGGGTGCTAAGGTGCGGATGAAGGGTACTAGGAGTGTGTTGGAGGGTGCTAGTGGCATGAAGGGTACCAGGGGAGTGTGTTGGAGGGTGCTAGGTGTGTGGATGAAGGGTACTAGGAGGTGTTGAGGGTGCTAGGTGTGTGATACGGGTACTAAAGTGTGTTGGAGGGTGCTAGGTGTGTGATGAAGGTACTAGGAGTGTGTTGGAGGGTGCTAGGTGTGCATGAAGGGTACTAGAGGTGTTGGAGGGTGCTAGGTGTGTGATGAAGGGTACTAAAGTGTGCTGGAGGGTGCTAGGTGTGTGATGAAGGGTACTAGAGTGTGTTGAGGGTGCTAGGTGTGTGTGATGAAGGTACTTAGAGTGTGTTGAGGGTGCTAGGTGTGTGATGAAGGGTACTAGAGTGTGTTGAGGGTGCTAGGTGTGTGATGAAGAGTACTGAAGCAAGTTGGAGGGTGCTAGGTGTGTAATGAAGGGTACTAGAGGTACAAGGGAGGGTGCTAGGTGTGTGATGAAGGGTACTAGAGTGTGTTGGAGGGTGCTAGGTGTGTGATGAAGGGTACTAGAGTGTGTTGGAGGGTGCTAGGTGTGTGATGAAGAGTACTGAAGTGTGTTGGAGGGTAATGTGAGCTAGGAAAGGCCTCGTGTATGGTAGGGTGAGAAGGAGTGAAGTAAGGTATGCTAGGGTGAGGGAGGGAAAATTTATAGGTGTGTTGTGTGGTCGTGGTCAGAAGGCGGTCACGTAGCGTATTAGGGAAGATCTGTCCCTTCTCTCTCACCCATCCCTTCCCTCCTTCTTCCCTCCCCTTCCCTCCACCCTCTCCTTCTTACCCTTCCCATCATCCTCAGTAACTGCTGCCATGACACACTTGGCACCACCCGTCCTCGTTAGCCCAGCGCCATCACTTGACCTCTTGACCAACCGTGTCCTCAGTACCTCCCCCACGTGGTCTCAATCAGCTGTTTTTTGTTTACATACAAGGTCAAGGTGTGTTTATCTGTTATCAGCCGATGAGGAATAGTTTGGTGTGACAGAGATGATGAAGGAGGAGGAGGAGGAGGAGGGATAAATGATAAAGAATAATAATAGATAGGCAAAGAAAAAGTAATTATGGTGAAAACAGAGAAACAAAACGTGGGTGAAATAGAAAAGCGATTAAGATTGAACATAGCAGAGAGAACACACACACACACACACACACACACACACACACACACACACACACACACACACACACGCCCACACACACACACACATTGCCACACACACACACACACACACACTTCATCTCTCTCTCTCTCTCTCTCTCTCCACATCCTCCTAGATACCGTCCAACTTTCCACAGGTCAAGTGAGTAGTCGTCTCAAGGTAGATGCAAGTCATGTACAGTAATTACTGAAGTTCCTACATATGTGGCTGCCTTGGTTTCTCTCTCTCTCTCTTTCTCCCTTTCTCTCTTTCTTCCTCTAACTCTCTCTCTCTCTCTCTCTCTCTCTCTCTCTCTCTCTCTCTCTCTCTCTCTCTCTCTCAATGCTGATGGTTGGCACACAAGCTACAGGTGAGTGGAGGTAATTAGAGAACAGTAAAGTGATTGTGAGTTAGTTATTTATAAAGCTTATTAGTGAGTAATTTAGATGATTCCTGAGTGACTGTCTCTCTGGTCCAACGAGAAGATGATAGTGGTAGTGGTGGTGGTGGTGGTAGGTAGGTAGGTAGGCAATAAGATCGGTGTTAGTGGTAGGCGTGTGAGTGTCATCAATCGTCCTCTGGCCACAGCACCGTGAGACATAGGATAATAGATAGTTGTTAATATTAGGATAAATTCAGGTCTTGGGAGAGTGTGTGTTTATACCCAACAACAGGTAGGTGGTAAAGAATATATAAATATTTCTATGCTTAAGCATCTTAATTTACACTCCCTCGAGAGACGTAGAGTGAGGGGCGATATGATAAAGGTGTATAAATGGAAGTCAGGGCAAACAAAGGGGACATTACAAAGGTACTCAACCTATATCAACTAGGATCGAACTCGTAACAATGGTTTTAAATTAGACAAATTTAGATTTAGGCGCGAAATAGGTAAACATTGGTTTGGAAATAGAATAGTGGACGAGTGGAACAAGTTACCAAATATCATCATTAACTCGAATACGCTGGGTAGCTTCAAACATAGGTTGGATGGATATATGAGTGATAGGGGTTGGGTGTAAACGGGACTGCCCAGTATGGGCCAATAGGCCCGCTGCAGTTTCCTCCATTCTTATGTTCTTATGCATGTTCTTTTCATAAACATGAAACACCAACACTGGTCATGTACCAGTTTTAATTGTTGTTGTTTTGTGCAGTACAGCGCCCCCTGGTATGGTACCCTCTGTGAGTTACCTCACTCGGGTATTAACAGTCAAGGGCACAGATTCATAAGTCAGTTAACCTTTCTGCTGTTACCCCCGAGTGGTACCTACCGTGTGGTAGCTACCCAGCCACAAATAGGGTGTTAAGGGAGGGGGAGATCACAACACCCACTTCCCCCTCCAGGGTGCTGTGTGGTATATGGGGAGGGCGAGGGCACCCCCTCTCTCCTGTTTCCTACTGACGGCAGCGGTCGCTGGCAGGTCTGTTCCCTGACAGGTCTACCGCGTGACGAATTTATTCTCCGACACATTTGGTCGCTGGCACGTTTGTTCTCTGGCAGGTGTGGTCGCTGGCATTGTTCTCTGGCAGGTGTGGCCGCTGGCGAATGTGGTCGCTGGAACGTTTGTTCTCTGGCAGGTGTGGTCGCTGGCACATTTGTTCTCTGGCAGGTGTGGCCGCTGGCAGATGTGGTCGCTGGAACGTTTGTTCTCTGGCAGGTGTGGTCGCTGCATTTGTTCTCTGGCAGGTGTGGCCGCTGGCAATGTCGCTGGAACGTTTGTTCTCTGGCAGGTGTGGTCACATTTGTTCTCTGGCAGGGGTGCTGGCAGATGTGGTCTCTGAAACGTTTGTTCTCTGGCAGGTGTGGTCGCTTGCACGTTTGTTCTCTGGCAGGTGTGGTCGCAGGTAGTTCCGGGTCCCAGGTGTGTTATTGCAAGGTGTTAAGTACAGTCATTACCCGGCCAGGACCTGACCCTCGTCTCTGGTACCTGACCTAGCCGCCTGCTCTCGCGCCAAGGATGCTGTTTCTACGGTGTGTGGTGAGGAATCCTCCGCTAGGCGCCGTAAGGCCCTGAGGCGTGGTCCAGGCCAGGTGGAGGCACCCCCCTTTCATCTGTTACTAGTTTGTTTTTACTCCTGCCTGGTACCTTACCCGGTACTAGTCTTGATGGTACCCCTTAGTATGTTGTTACACCGTGGTACACCATGGTACGGTACCCTGTCGTACATCATGGTACGGTACCCTGTTGTACACCATGGTACGGTACACTGTGGTACACTTTAATATGTTACACTGTGGTATTCCACGGTACATTTAATAATGTTACACTGTGGTACACCATGGTACGGTGCACTGTGGTTATAATATATTACACTGTGGTACACCATGGTGCAGTACACTGTTCTACAGCACAGTGGTATATTGTGGTACCTGTAATTTTGTGTCCACTATGATACGGTACACTGTGGTACACCATGGTACGGTACAGTGTGGTACACCATGATTTGGTACACTGTGGATGACCTGAAGATTAGACACCCTCATCCTACTTGAGGGGGTCGGTGAAAAGCTCTGGGGTGGCTAAGCGTCACTTTTCTCTACTCGATACGTAAAGCGCCGTCTTACACCCCAGAAACCTAGAGGATATACAGTACACAAGTCGGGAGAATGGGCGGGGATGTGGGTGACTGGGTGGGTGTTTGTTGTGGGCGTGGTGTGATGATCTGAGCAGTCGTGGGACAGGTGTGAGCGTAGGGCAGTGTGCATGGTGTGGGCGTGGGGCAGCATATGTTGTGTGGGTGTGAGGCAGCATATGTGGTGTGGGTGTGAGGCAGCATATGTTGTGTGGGTGTGAGCAGCATATGTTGTGTGGGCGTGGAGCATATGTTGTGTGGGCGTGAGCAGCATATGTGGTGTGTGAGGCAGCATATGTGGTGTGGGTGTGAGCAGCATATGTGGTGTGGGTGTGAGGAGCATATGTTGTGTGTGGGTGTGAACCTGTTGTGTGGGCGTGAGGCAGCATATGTGTGTGTGGGCGTGAGCAGCATATGTGTGGTGTGATGGGTGTGAGCAGCATATATTGTGTGGGTGTGGGGCAGCATATGGTGTGTGTGTGAGAGCAGCATATGTGGTGGGTGTGAGGCCATATGTGTGTGGGTGTGAGGCGCATATGTGGTGTGGGTGTGAGGCAGCATATGTTGTGTGGGCGTAAGGCACATATTGTTGTGTGGGCGTGAGCAGCATGTGGTGTGGGTGTGGGGCTATGTGGTGTGGGTGTGGGGCAGCATATGTTGTGGGTGTGGGCATATGTGGTGTGGGTGTGAGCAGCATATGTGGTGTGGGTGTGAGAGCATATGTGTTGTGGGTGTGAGGCAGCATATGTGGTGTGGGTTGAGGCATATGTGTGAGGCCATATTGTGTGGGTGTGAGCAGCATATGTGGTGTGGGTGTGAAGGTGTGGTGCTTGGGGGGGCACCTAAGGCAGGGCGGGGTTTGGGTTGTTGTGGGCGGAGGCTTTTGTGGCGTGGGCGTGAGGCGGGGCGGGGTAAGGGCACGTGAGGGCAGCGGAAGTGGTGTGCCACAAGCTGCTAGGTGGTGTGGCGGCTACTGTTGCACCCTCACATTCCTGCCCGCCCGATCTCCTCCCACTCCTATACCTCTCAATCATTCCCTCATCCCTCCTTTAATCTCTCTCCCTATATTGCTCCTCCACCCTATCCCTCTCTTCCTCTCCTCTCATTCCACCTCCTCCTCTCCTCCTTTCTCTCTCACTTAATCCCTGTTCCCTAACCTCTACCTCACATATTCTAGCCTATTGATACCAAATAGGGAGGTGGACCAGGCTAATATCGCTCGGGCTGGCGTTGTTTCTCTCTCATGAACCGTAAAACTCTATCCTGTGTCACCCGAGATGATTCCTGACATTATTTTAGTAAAGACCTTATTTAATATTGACCTAATCCACCTGGCACTCCGAAGAAGAAGAAAGAAGAAGAAGAAAGAAGAAGAAGAAGAAGAAAGAAGAAGAAGAAGAAGAAGAAGAAGAAGAAGAAGAAGAAGAAGAAGACGAAGAAGAAGAAAGAAGAAGAAGAAGAAGAAGAAGAAGAAGAAGAAGAAAGACAAAGAGCCACATAGAGCACAGAGCCGGCAGGTGTACAACAGGTGACGCCGAAATATATTTTTATCGGCTCACGCTTGACGTCCTTCATTTGTTTTTGTCGCCATATCAATACTAGGTATGCAGCGATGGCGGCTGGTGGTGAGTGGTGGGGTGATGGAATGCCTCCTGTTGGACGATTGGCTGTGTTAGGTCATTACTGTTGTTTACCGTTCTAGTGTTTGCTGGTCCTTGAGGTTATCACTTGAACAATATTTCCAGCTAAAATATAATGAGGTTCAAAGATATATTACGTCCGACCATACATCTGTCCGACCATACATCTGTCCGACCATACATCTGTCCGACCATACATGCAATAGACCATACATCTGACCCGCCCATCTATAAAACGCCATGTATTCTGACCACACATCTGTCGACCATACATCTGTCCGATGAAACCGACCATCAACCGACCATATTGACCATATTGACCATACATGTGTCCGACCACTGTCGACCATATCCTGACCGTACATGTGTTTGTGTCAGTTGTAGTTCACTGTCAAAGTCATTGACATTTTCAGTGGCCATTGTCTCGTCTTCTCATTTGCATACCTGCTGGCAGCCTGACAGTGTGTGTCCCCCACCACCACCACCCCACCTCCTCCCCCTCAACCTCTCCCTCTACTCAAATCTCCCCATCAACACCTCCCACCTACTCCAACCTCCCACCCCCTAAACACCTCCCACCACTCTAAACCTCTCTCCTCTAAATCTCCCACCCTCAAACACCTCCACCCCACTCTAAATCTCTCACTCAAACCTCTCACCTCCAAACCCTCCCACTCAACTTACTGAAGCCAGCCTACCCCGTACAGAACCTACTCCCCCTGGGCCTGGCAACAAGAAGACAAGGTGTCCCTCTTCAGGTAACAGATGACCAAGATAATGACTGGACGTTGGATGACAATTGTTACCACTAGGACTTGTAGCCTTTAACTACCAAGATGGGGTGGTTGTGGGAGTGGAGAATGGGGAGATGAAGTGTGGTAGGAGGGGAGAGTGGGGTGATGGGAGGGTGTCTTAACACTACTATCACCAATAGTTGTGAAATATACATGAAAGAAAAAAAATCAACGACTATGAATTTTAAAGTTGGTTGGCACTAAAGCGGGAAGAAAATAAAGTGGGTGGCAGGGGGAGTCACACGCGAACCCTCAAGTGTAGTGTGGCCTGGGAGTCACGAACCCTCAGTGTGGTGTGGCCTGGGTCACCCCTCAAGTGTGTGTGGCCTGAGGTCACACCAGGCCCTCCAAGTGTAGTGTGGCCTAGGGGTCCAGGCCCTCAAGTGTAGTGTGGCCTAGAGTCCACCAACCCTCAGTGTGGTGTGGCCTAGAGTCACCACTCAGTGTGTAGTGTGGCCTAGAGTCACACACGACCCCTCAAGTGTAGTGTGGCCTGGGGTCACACACGAACCTCAAGTGTGGTGGCCTGGGGTCCGAACCTCAAGTGTGAGTGTGGCCTGGGGAGCCACACGAACCCTCAAGTGTAGTGTGTCAGAGTCGACCCTCAGGTGTGTGTGGCCTAGAGTCACCCTCAGTGTGGTGTGGCCTAGAGTCCACAGGCCCTCAAGGTAGTGTGGCTGGTCACTGAACCCTCAAGTGTAGTGTGGCCTGGAGTCACACACGAACCCTCAAGTGTGTGGCCTAAAGTCACACGAGCCCTCAAGTGACGTACAGTACTCCCTAGTGCATCATAACAATGCCTAAATAATAGTCTGTTGTGTTTGGCAGATAGTTAAGAGCGGCCATAAATCCTACAT
The DNA here is from genome assembly GCF_018991925.1 of Homarus americanus. NCBI lineage: Eukaryota > Metazoa > Arthropoda > Malacostraca > Decapoda > Nephropidae > Homarus > Homarus americanus. The sequence continues at coordinate 1,030,124 of NW_024751660.1, read as the reverse complement.
GCCCAAATGGCTTATAATCGATCGTAATCAATAAAATTTAGTGGTCATAATTTTAGGCCTAAGTATATGTCTGACGGTGTGCTTGCGTTCGTTTTGCTTCGGTATCGCGGTGTGTGTCTGTCTGTCTTCAGTGCGTCGCCGGGTGTTGTGCTCAGTGTACGTCCTTGGGTGTGTGGTGTCTGGTGCTAGTGTACGTCGCGGGTGTGTGCTGGTGCTTCAGTGACGTCGCCCGGTGTGTGTCGGTGCCAGTGTACGTCGCCCGGGTGTCTGGTGCTTCAGTGTACGTCCTGGGTGTGTGTCTGGTGCTTCAGTGTACGTCGCCCGGGTGTGTGTCTGGTGCTTCAGTGTACGTCCTGGTGTGTCTGGTGCTTCAGTGTACGTCGCCCGGGTGTCTGGTGCTCAGTGTACGTCGGGGTGTCTGGTGCTTCAGTGTACGTCCCGGGTGTGTGTCGGTGCTTCAGTGTACGTCCCTGGTGTGTGTCTGGTGCTTCAGTGTACGTCGCCGGGTGTGTGCTCGTGCTTCAGTGTACGTCGCCGGGTGTGTGTCTGGTGCTTCAGTGTACGTCGCCCGGGTGTGTGTCGTGCTTCAGTGTACGTCGCCCGGGTGTGTGTCTGGGCCACTGGGACAGCCGCACCGACCAGTGACGTTTTACGAGAGCGTCGCCGATATCGTTGACAAGTTTAGTGTGACATTGATGCCCCCCGGTGTGTCGGTCACAGCGTCGCACGGGCGTTGGTGTGTCGGTCACAGCGTCGCACGGGGGCGTGGTGTGTCGGTCACAGCGTCAAGGGGCGTTGGTGTGTCGGTCGCAGCGTCGCACGGGGCGTGGTGTGTCGGTCACAGCGTCGCACGGGGCGTTGGTGTGTCGGTCACAGCGTCGCACGGGGCGGTGTGTCGGTCACAGCGTCACACGTTGCGTGTCGCCAGCGTCACACCGGGCGTTGGTGTGTCGGTCACAGCGTCACACGGGGCGTTGGTGTGTCGGTGACAGCGTCACACGGCGTTGGTGTGTCGGTAACAGCGTCACACGGGCGTTGGTGTGTCGGTAACAGCGTCACACGGGCGTTGGTGTATCGGTCACAGCGTCACACGGGGTGTGTCGGTCACATTTTGATGAACAGAACAAACTCACCATCTTTATTCTGACCAGATCAAAATAATCATCATGAAATCCCGGGCAAAACTCTGACCGGACATCAAATACTACAAAATATCCTTGACAAATTTTACTTCTGACCAGACATCAAATTCCTAAAAGGTCCTGGACAAAACTTACTTGTGACCAGACACATAATGTATCGTTGAGCAGAGTGCATCAAGCTGGGCAGCAGCAGCAGCAGCCCTTCACCAGGTCTACAGATTGGGGGGATGACGGAGGGTGTGAGCACCTGTTCAATGTGATTAGCCTCATCAATCATGGGAGAGAGATAGCAGAGTGGAGGGGCTCGACCTTGACCACTTAGGGTACGTTGTGGTGTACTGGGGCCTTGACCACTTAGGTACGTTGTGGTGTACTGGGGGGCCTTGACCACTTAGGGTACGTTGTGGTGTACTGGGGGGGCCTTGACCACTTAGGGTACGTTGTGGTGTACTGGGGGGCCTTGACCACTTAGGGTATTGTGGTGTACTGGGGGCCTTGACCACTTAGGTGCTGTGGTGGGGGGCCTGACCACTTAGGGCAGTTGTGGTGTACTGGGGGCCTTGACCACTTAGGTACGTGGTGTACTGGGGGGCCTTGACCACTTAGGGTGGTTGTGGGTACTGGGGGGCCTTGACCACTTAGGGTACGTTGTGGTGTGCTGGGCCTGACCACTAGGGTACAGGTGTACGGGGGCCTTGACCACAGTTGTGGTGTACTGGGGCCTTGACCACTAGGGTACGTTGTGGTGTACTGGGGGGGCCTTGACCACTTAGGGCACGTTGTGGTGTACTGGGGGCCTTGACCACTTAGGGTACTGTGGTGTACTGGGGCCTTGACCACTTAGGGTACGTTGTGGTGTACTGGGGAGGAGTGTGGTGTGCTGGGGACCTTGACCACTTAGGGTACGTTGTGGTGTACTGGGGACCTTGACCACTTAGGTACGTTGTGGTGTACGGAGCCTTGACCACTTAGGTACGTTGTGGTGTACTGGGGGGACTTTGACCACTTAGGGTACGTTGTGGTGTACTGGGGGGCCTTGACCACTTAGGCATGTTGTGGTGTACTGGGACTGACCACTTAGGGTACGTTGTGGTGTACTGGGGGCCTTGACCACTTAGGGTACGTTGTGGTGTACTGGGACCTTGACCACTAGGGTACGTTGTGGTGTACTGGGACCTTGACCACTTAGGGTACGTTGTGGTGTACTGACCTTGACCACTTAGGGTACTTGTGGTGTACTGGGGGACCTTGACCACTTAGGTGTGCTGGGGACCTGACCACTTAGGTACTGTGGTGTACTGGGGACCCCACTTAGGGTACGTTGTGGTGTACTGGGGACCTTGACCAGTGTGGTACTGGGACCTTGACCACTTAGGGTACGTTGTGGTGTACTGGGACCTTGACCACTTAGGGTACGTTGTGGTACTGGGGGACCTTGACCACTTAGGGTACGTTGTGGTGTACGGGGGACCTTGACCACTTAGGGACGTTGTGTACTGGGGGACCTTGACCACTTAGGGTACGTTGTTGTGGTGTAATGGGGGGGACCTTGACCCTTAGGGTACGTTGTGTGTACTGGGGGGACCTTGACCACTTAGGGTACGTTGTGGTGTACTGGGGGACCTTGACCACTTAGGGTACGTTGTGGTGTACTGGGGACCTTGACCACTTAGGGTACGTTGTGGTGTGCTGGGGGGACCTGACCACTTAGGGTACGTTGTGGTGTACTGGGGGACCTTGACCACTTAGGGTACATGTTGTGGTGTACTGGGGGACCTTGACCACTTAGGGTACGTTGTGGTGTACTGGGGCCTTGACCACTTAGGGTACGTTGTGGTGTGCTGGTGTACTGGGGGGACCTTGGACTTAGGGTACGGTTGTGGTGTACTGGGGGAACCTTGACCACTTAGGGTACGTTGTGGTGTGCTGGTGTACTGGGGGACCTTGATCCCTTGGCAGTTGTGGGTGCATGGTGTACTGGGGGCTTTATATAAGTACTGTGTGTCTGAGAGGGGAGCCAGTGGTTAAGATGGTCTAGAGAGAGAGAGAGAGAGAGAAGCCAGGTGGTTAAGATGGTCTAGAGAGAGAGAGAGAGAGGCCAGGTGGTTAAGATGGTCTAGAGAGAGAGAGAGAGAGAGGCCAGGTGGTTAAGATGGTCTAGAGAGAGAGAGAGAGGCCAGGTGGTTAAGATGGTCTAGAGAGAGAGAGAGAGAGAGGCCAGGTGGTTAAGATGGTCTAGAGAGAGAGAGAGAGAAAGCCAGGTGGTTAAGATTGCCCAGAGAGAGAGAGAGAGAGAGAGAGAGGCCAGGTGGTTAAGATGGTCTAGAGAGAGAGAGAGAGAGAGAGGCCAGGTGGTTAAGATGGTCTGAGAGAGAGAGAGAGAGAGGCCAGGTGGTTAAGATGGTCTAGAGAGAGAGAGAGAGAGAGGCCAGGTGGTTAAGATGGTCTAGAGAGAGAGAGAGAGAGAGAGGCCAGGTGGTTAAGATGGTCTGTGTGCGTCAAAGTAAGAATGCTATCATAAAACACATATAGCAACACACACACATATCAATACCCCAATAACATCACCGCCCGATAATGGTGTTATTTACTAACAATAACAAATGACAACCGTTCGTAATACGTAATCCGGATTGAAGCACTACAGTATGCTGCGTGTCCGGGGTAAACACACTTAATAACACGTCACGACACCTAAGTCAAAATAATGTACAGTATTATAATGATGATGAAAAATACATACAGAATAAATAAACTGGTTAAGAGAGAAAATTAGTAAATACATAAGTAGTGAGGAGATTAAATGAACCTAATTAACGGCGCTCTCCAATCACCTGAGTTATCACCGAGTTCTGGGGGGGGGGTAAAGTCATCGGTTTTCAGTCAACTGGTTTTATGATCGTTACTGGCCAAGTTAATTGATCATTAAACTAATTATTTACTCTCTTGATTGATCACTAAACTGATCACTAGTTCTGTTGACTGATCACTAAACTGATCACCTGTCCTACTGATAGTCATTAAAGTAACCAAGCGCTCAGGTGACTGTGAATTGTTCAGGTAAAAAATATTTGCTGAACCAACTAGTCGGACGGAGGGAGGGAAGGGAGGGGCTAACAGGGAGGAAGGAGGACTAACAGAGGGAGGGAAGGCTAACAGAGGGAGGGAAGGAGGGGCTAACAGAGGAGGGAAGGAGGGACTAACAGAGGAGGGAAGGAGGGACTAACAGAGGGAGGGAAGAGGGACTAACAGAGGGAGGGAAGGAGGGACCAACAGAGGGAGGGAAGGAGGGCTAACAGAGGGAGGGAAGGAGGGACTAACAGAGGGAGGGAAGGGACTAACAGAGGGAGGGAAGGAGGACAACAGAGGAGGGAAGGAGGGACTAACAGAGGGAGGGAAGGAGGACTAACGGAGGGAGGGAAGGAGGGACTAACAGGGAGGGAAGGAGGGACTAACAGAGGAGGGAAGGAGGGACTAACAGGGAGGGAAGGAGGGACTAACAGAGGGAGGGAAGGAGGGACTAACAGAGGGAGGGAAGGAGGGACTAACAGAGGGGAGAGAAGGAGGACCAACAGAGGGAGGAAGGAGGGACTAACAGGGAGGGAAGGAGGGACTAACAGAGGGAGGGAAGGAGGGACTAACGGAGGGAGGAAGGAGGACTAACAGGGAGGGAAGGAGGACAACAGAGGGAGGGAAGGAGGGACTAACAGGGAGGGAAGGAGGGACTAACAGAGGGAGGGAAGGAGGGACTAACAGAGGAGGGAAGAGAGACTAACAGAGGGAGAGAAGGAGGGACTAACAGAGGGAGGGAAGGAGGGGCTAACAGGGAGGGGAAGGAGGGACTAACAGAGGTAGGACTAACAGGAGGGAAGGAGGGACTAACAGAGGGAGGGAAGGAGGGACTAACGGAGAGGGAAGGAGGGACTAACAGGGAGGGAAGGAGGGGCTAACAGAGGGAGGGAAGAGGACTAACAGGAGGGAAGGAGGGACTAACAGGAGGAGGGAAGTAGGGACTAACAGAGGAGGGAAGGAGGGACTAACAGGAGGGAAGGAGAAGGAAGGACTCTGTATACATATCATCTGACAGACGTGATTATCTTTTCCTCCTGTGTCCATAACATACAGTACACCCCCCCTCCTGCTGTCCCTGTGTCCATAACATACAGTACACCTCCTGCTGTCCCCTGTGTCCATAACATACAGTACACCCCCTCCTGCTGTCCCCTGTGTCCATAACACACAGTACACCCCCCCGTCCCCTGTGTCCATAACATACAGTACACCCTCCTGCTGTCCCCTGTGTCCATAACATACAGTACACCCTCCTGCTGTCCCCCCAGTCCATAACAGTACACCCTCCTGCTGTCCCCTGTGTCCATAACACAGTACACCCCCCTCCTGCTGTCCTGTGTCCATAACATACAGTACCTCCCTGCTGTCCCTGTGTCCATACACATACAGTACACCCCCCCCTGCTGTCCCCTGTCCATAACATACAGTACACCCCCCCCTGGTCGCCTGTGTCCATAACAGCACACCCTCCTGCTGTCCCCTGTGTCCATAACATACAGTACCTCCTGCTGTCCCCTGTGTCCATACACACAGTACCCCCTCCTGCTGTCCCCTGTGTCCATAACATACAGTACACCCCCTCCTGCTGTCCCCTGTGTCCATAACATACAGTACCCTCCTGCTGTCCCTGTGTCCATAACATACAGTACACCCCCTCCTGCTGTCCCCTGTGTCCATAACATACAGTACTCCTGCTGTCGCCTGTGTCCATAACATACAGTACACCCCCTCCTGCTGTCCCCTGTGTCCATAACATACAGTACACCCTCCTCCTGCTGTCCCCTGTGTCCATAACATACAGTACTCCCTCCTGCTGTCCCCTGTGTCCATAACATACAGTACACCCTCCTGCTGTCCCCTGTGTCCATAACATACAGTACCCTCCCCCTGCTGTCCCCTGTGTCCATAATACAGTACACCCTCCTGTCCCCTGTGTCCAACATACAGTACTCCCCCTCCTGCTGTCGCCTGTGTCCATAACATACAGTACACCCTCCTGCTGTCCCCTGTGTCCATAACATACAGTACACCTCCTGCTGTCCCCCTGTGTCCATAACATACAGTACACCCCCTCCTGCTGTCCCCTGTGTCCATAACATACAGTACACACCCCCCTCCTGCTGTCCCCTGTGTCCATAACAGCAGTACACCCCCTGCTGTCCCCTGTGTCCATAACATACAGTACACCCCCTCCTGCTGTCCCCTGTGTCCATAACATACAGTACACCCTCCTGCTGTCCCCTGTGTCCATAACATACAGTACCCCCTCCTGCTGTCCCCTGTGTCCATAACATACAGTACCTCTGCTGTCCCCTGTGTCCATACCACAGTACACCCTCCTGCTGTCCCCCAGTCCATAACATACAGTACACCCCCTCCTGCTGTCCCCTGTCCATAACATACAGTACACCCCCTGCTGTCCCCTGTGTCCATAACATAGTACACCCCCCTCCGCGTCCCCTGTGTCCATAACATAGCACCCCCCTCCTGCTGTCCCCCTGTGTCCATAACATACAGTATACCCCCCTGCTGTCCCTGTGTCCATAACATACAGTACACCCCCCTCCTGCTGTCCCCTCTGTCCATAACATACAGTACACCCCCTGCTGTCCCCGTGTCCACACATACAGTCACCCCTCCTGCTGTCCCCTGTGTCCACAACATACAGCCCCCTGCTGTCCCCGTGTCCATAACATACAGTACACCCCCTCCTGCTGTCCCCTGTGTCCATAACATACAGTACACCCCCTCCTGCTGTCCCCTGTGTCCCATAACATACAGTACACCCCCCTCCTGCTGTCCCCTGTGTCCATAACATACAGTACACCCCCTCCTGCTGTCCCCTGTGTCCATAACATACAGTACACCCCCCTGCTTCCCCTGTGTCCATAACATACAGTACACCCCCTCCTGCTGTCCCCTGTGTCCATAACATACAGTACTCCCTCCTGCTGTCCCCTGTGTCCATAACATACAGTCACACCCCCTCCTGCTGTCCCCTGTGTCCATAACATACAGTACACCCTCCCCCGTCCCCGTGTCCAACATACAGTACACCCCCTCCTGTCCCTGTGTCCAACATACAGTACCCTCCCCTGCTCCCCTGTGTCCATAAATACAGTACACCCTCCCTGCTGTCCCTGTGTCCATAACATACAGTACACCCTCCTGCTGTCCCCTGTGTCCATAACATACAGTACTCCCTCCTGCTGTCCCTGTGTCCATAACATACAGTACACCCTCCTGCTCCCCGCCCCAACTACAGTACCTCCTGCTGTCCCTCTGCCCGTAACATACAGTACACCCTCCCCCCCCATACATGCTCCGTCCCCTGTGTCCATAACATACAGTACACCCTCCTGCTGTCCCCTGTGTCCATAACATACAGTACTCCCCCTGGTCCCTGTGTCCATAACATAGTACACCCCTCCTGCTGTCCCTCGTGTCCATAACACAGTACACCCCCCTCCTGCTGTCCCCCTGTCCAACATACAGTACACCCTCCTGCTGTCCCCCTGTCCATACATACAGTACACCCCCTCCTGCTGTCCCCTGTGTCCATAACATACAGTACACCCCTCCTGCTGTCCCCTGTGTCCATAACATACAGTACTCCCCTCCCTGCTGTCCCCTGTGTCCATAACATACAGTACACCCTCCTGCTGTCCCCTGTGTCCATAAACATGCAGTACACCCCCTCCTCCTGCTGTCCCCTGTGTCCATAACATACAGTACACCCTCCTGCTGTCCCCGTGTCCATACAGTACCTCCTGCTGTCCCCTGTGTCCATAACATACAGTACACCCCCTCCTGCTGCCCGTGTCCATAACATACAGTACTCCCCTCCTGCTGTCCCCTGTGTCCATAACATCCAGTACCTCCCCTGCTGTCGCCTGTGTCCATAACATACAGTACACCCTCCTGCTGTCCCCTGTGTCCATAACATACAGTACCCTCCTGCTGTCCCCTGTGTCCATAACATACAGTACACCCTCCTGCTGTCGCCTGTGTCCATAACATACAGTACTCCCTCCTGCTGTCCCCTGTGTCCATAACATACAGTACACCCCCCTCCTGCTGTCCCCTGTGTCCACAACATACAGTACACCTCCTGCTGTCCCTGTCCATAACACAGTACACCCCCTGCTGTCCCCTGTGTCCATACTACAGTACTCCCTGCTGTCCCTGTGTCCATAACATAGTACACCTCCTGCTGTCCCCTGTGTCCATAACATACAGTACACCCCCTCCTGCTGTCCCCTGTGTCCATAACATACAGTACACCCCTCCTGCTGTCCCTGTGTCCATAACATAAGTACACCCCCTCCTGCTGTCCCGTGTCCATAACATACAGTACACCCCCTGCTGTCCTCCCTGTGTCCACTAACATACAGTACCCTCCTGCTGTCCTGTGTCCATAACATACAAGTACACCCCTCCTGCTGTCCCCTGTGTCCATAACATACAGTACACCCCCCTGCGTCCCCTGTGTCCATAACACTGCAGTACACCTCCTGCTGTCCCCCTGTGTCCATAACATACAGTACCCTCCTGCTGTCCCCTGTGTCCATAACATACAGTACACCCTCCTGCTGTCCCTGTGTCCATAACATACAGTCACAAGAACCTGTATAACTCCCTCCTGCTGTCAGTGGCTCACACGCCCAAAATGTAGGTCGATTTTACCCCCATAAATACCTAACAAACATCAAGGGTTTCTTTACCCGTGGTCTTGGTGGCTGGCGGTCGAGGGTGACCTGCTGGTGATAGCGGCGGTCACTTTTTGCGGTGCTGGCGGTCACCTCCAGCCACCGCCTGCTACACTCTACCCCGGGGACTACAGGCAGCAGTTACAGGGCCACCATAGTCGATATGGTTCTCTTCCTCTTCATTTATCCAACCTTCTCTCCCCCTTCCTCTCTTTATCTCCCTCCCTCCTTCTCTCCCTCTGCCTCCCTTATCTCCCTCCTTTCTCTTCAACCTTTCTTCTCCTCTTTCCTTCCTTCTATCTCCCCCTCCTCCTTTCTCCCTCCTTCTCTCCCTCTCTTTCCTCCTTTATCTCCTTCCCTCTTCCTTCTTTTATCTCCCTCCCTCCTTTTCTCCCTCTTCCTCTCTTTATCTCCCTCCCTCCTTCTCTCCCTCTTCCTCTTTATCTCCCTCCCTCCTTTTCCCCGGCCATCTCTCCCTCCCTCAGCACAATCAGAAAACATCAGGTCTGTAAGTGGTCTGCCTGGCTGGGGTCTATACTTTAATAACTAGATAATAGCCCACTATCTATCGCTGCCAAAACCAGTTAGCAAGAGTAATCTATTAATCTATTATATAGCAATTGGCCTTATCACTTATTTTATACGACACTATTTTATTATTTTATTTCGTCTATCACTTTTATATATGAGAGAGAGAGAGAGAGAGAGAGTATTACTGTGTTAATACCAGAACCAGTCATATTAACTTTAGATATAATACCAGAACCAGTCATATTAACTACAGTAATACCAGAACCAGTCATATTAACTGCAGTAATACCAGAACCAGTCATATTAACTACAGTAATACCAGAACCAGTCATATTAACTGCAGTAATACCAGAACCAGTCATATTAACTACAGTAATACCAGAACCAGTCATATTAACTACAGTAATACCAGAACCAGTCATATTAACTGGATTAATACCAGAACCAATCATATTAACTGGAGTAATACCAGAACCAGTCATATTAACTGGAGTAATACCAGAACCAGTCATATTAACTACAGTAATACCAGAACCAGTCATATTAACTACAGTAATACCAGAACCAGTCATATTAGAGTAATACCAGAACCAGTCATATTAACTGGAGTAATACCAGAACCAGTCATATTAACTGGAGTAATACCAGAACCAGTCATATTAACTGGAGTAATACCAGAACCAGTCATATTAACTGAAGTAATACCAGAACCAGTCATATTAACTACAGTAATACCAGAACCAGTCATATTAACTGGAGTAATACCAGAACCAATCATATTAACTGGAGTAATACCAGAACCAGTCATATTAACTACAGTAATACCAGAACCAGTCATATTAACTACAGTAATACCAGAACCAGTCATATTAACTGGAGTAATACCAGAACCAGTCATATTAACTACAGTAATACCAGAACCAGTCATATTAACTACAGTAATACCAGAACCAGTCATATTAACTGGAGTAATACCAGAACCAGTCATATTAACACGGTAATACCAGAACCAGTCTCACTAACTGGAAGTAATACCAGAACCAGTCATATTAACTGGAGTAATACCAGAACCAGTCATATTAACTTCTGCAGTAATACCCAGAACCAGTCATATTAACTGGAGTAATACCAGAACCAGTCATATTAACTACAGTAATACCAGAACCAGTCATATTAACTACAGCAATACCAGAACCAGTCATATTAACTACAGTAATACCAGAACCAGTCGTATTAACTGGAGTAATACCAGAACCAGTCATATTAACTGAAGTAATACCAGAACCAGTCATATTAACTACAGTAATACCAGAACCAGTCGTATTAACTGGAGTAATACCAGATCCAGTCATATTAACTGGAGTAATACCAGAACCAGTCATATTAACAGCAGTAATACCAGAACCAGTCATATTAACAGCAGTAATACCAGAACCAGTCATATTAACTACAGTAATACCAGAACCAGTCATATTAACTGGAGTAATACCAGAACCAGTCATATTAACAGCAGTAATACCAGAACCAGTCATATTAACTGGAGTAATACCAGAACCAGTCATATTAACTGGAGTAATACCAGAACCAGTCATATTAACTACAGTAATACCAGAACCAGTCATATTAACAGCAGTAATACCAGAACCAGTCATATTAACAGCAGTAATACCAGAACCAGTCATATTAACAGCAGTAATACCAGAACCAGTCATATTAACAGCAGTAATTACCAGAACCAGTCATATTAACTGAAGTAATACCAGAACCAGTCATATTAACTGGCGGTAATACCAGAACCAGTCATATTAACTACAGTACGCCAGAACTAGTCATATTAACAGCAGTAATACCAGAACCAGTCATATTAACAGCAGTAATATCAGAACCAGTCATATTAATCTAAGGGTAATACTCAGAACCAGCTCATATTAACAGCAGTAATACCAGAACCAGAGTAATATTGTCAAAGCAGTAATACCAGAACCAGTCATATTAACTACAGTAATACCAGAACCAGTCATATTAACTGGAGTAATACCAGAACCAGTCACATTAACTGGAGTAATACCAGAACCAGTCATATTAACTGGAGTAATACCAGAACCAGTCATATTAACTGGAGTAATACCAGAACCAGTCATATTAACTGGAGTAATACCAGAACCAGTCATATTAACTGGAGTAATACCAGAACCAGTCATATTAACTACAGTAATACCAGAACCAGAGTATTATTAACTGCAGTAATACCAGAACCAGTCATATTAACTACAGTAATACCAGAACCAGTCATATTAACTACAGTAATACCAGAACCAGTCATATTAACTGGAGTAATACCAGAACCAGTCATATTAACTACAGCAATACCAGAACCAGTCATATTAACAGCAGTAATACCAGAACCAGTCATATTAACAACAGTAATACCAGAACCAGTCATATTAACTGGAGTAATACCAGAACCAGTCATGGCTAACTTCGAGTAATACCAGAACCAAATATATTAACTACAGTAATACCAGAACCAGTCATATTAACTACAGTAACAGAACCAGTCATATTAACTAGAGTAATACCAGAACCAGTCATATTAACTGGAGTAATACCAGAACCAGTCATATTAACTGGAGTAATACCAGAACCAGTCATATTAACTACAGTAATACCAGAAACAGTCATATTAACTGCAGTAATACCAGAACCAGTCATATTAACTACAGTAATACCAGAACCAGAGTATTATTATTTCCCCCACCCAGAAATAATTAGTGAGTGAAGTAATTGAAGAGGAAGACTGACAGGTGAGGATTGTCTCTACCTGTACAGAGAGAGAGAGAGAGAGAGAGAGAGACCGATAAAGAGACAGACAGACAGACAGGCAGACATAAGTATAAATTAATAACTAAAGAACCAGTAAGACTCACCAGTAAAATAACATTAATTTTCTTCTTCTTCTTCTTCTTCTTCTTCTTCTTCTTCTTCTTCTTCTTCTTCTTCTTCTTCTTCTTCTTCTTCTTCTTCTTCTTCCTCTTCTTCTGTTATCCGTTCAGCTATTATTATTATTTTTTTTTCTCCATTCACTTATAATCTTCATTCCAACTTTCCAAACCACTTTTTCTCGATGTTAAATGACTCGCCATAAAAGGTGTTCCAATAATATTTTGGCCATTAATTGGTTAGCAAAAGATTCTGACTCGTAGACGATGGTGACTTCAGATATTTCTTCACATGATAATGACAACTTCCCAAACACGATACAGTCTTAGTGCTATTTCGTCACCATCTTGGTTACCCCCAACCAAGTTTAAGGTGAATTAAATTAACTTACGAATATCTGAGAATTATGGGATATTATTTATTAAGGAAATTATATGTATATTTTTATTCTTTAATTTATATTGGCTGTTTTGTCTATCCATTGGCCGCCTCTACTGATCTGATTGACAACGTTTCTCCCATTTGAGGGATTTTTTTTTTTGGCGTAAATATACATCCACTAATCAGTTTTGGTTAGGTTTGGTTAGGTTAGGTTAGGGTTAGGTTAGGTTAGGTTAGGGTGAGTTAACCTTCAAGTGATATACAGTAAGCTGGAGTCTCTAATCTTCAGGTCATTTAACGCACTTTACGGTTCTTCGCACTCTGTCTGTAAGAGGTCGCGGTTCGATAATTTCCTGTCCTTTGATTGGTCGAGAGATGGGGCAGAGAAGGAGAGAGACGGGGCAGAGAAGTGAGAGAGATGGGGCAGAGAAGGAGAGAGATGGGGCAGAGAAGGAGAGAGATGGGGGCAGAGAAGGAGAGAGATGGGGTAGAGGAGAAGTGAGAGAGATGGGGGCAGAGAAGGAGAGAGATGGGGTAGAGAAGGAGAGAGATGGGGCAGAGAAGGAGAGAGATGGGGCAGGAGAAGTGAGAGAGATGGGGCAGAAGGAGATGGGGCAGAGAAGTGAGAGAGATGGCGCAGAGAAGTGAGAGATGGGGGAGAAGTGAGAGAGATGGGGCAGAGAAGTGAGAGATGGGGCAGAGAAGTGAGAGAGATGGGGCAGAGAAGGAGAGAGATGGGGTAGAGAAGTGAGAGAGATGTGGGGCAGAGAAGTGAGAGATGGGGGCAGAGAAGTGAGAGAGATGGGGCAGAGAAGTGAGAGAGATGGGGCAGAGAAGGAGAGAGATGGGAGAAGGAGAGAGATGGGGCAGAGAAGTGAGAGAGATGGGGGCAGAAGTGAGAGAGATGGGTGAGAAGTAGAAACGAAGGAGATGAGAGAGAGAGAGAGAGAGAGAGAGAGAGAGAGAGAGAGAGAGAGAGAGAGAGAGAGAGAGAGAGAGAGAGCTTCAATGCCTGGAGGTATATGGAAGCAAACGGGAGGCAAGACTGACTGACCTGGATAACCCCAGTTGCTGAGAGGTAAGGAGGTACTGAGGAGAGGGAGATGAGAGGTGTGTGGGAAAAGGGATGAGATATGGAGGGAAATGGGGGAGGGATTTGGGAGGTGAAAGGTGGAGAGAGAGAGGGAGATGAGAGGTGTGGAGGAGGGAGGTGAGATGAGAGGGAAATGGGGAGGGGATTTGGGGAGGTGAAAGGTGGAGAGAGAGAGGGAGATGAGAGGTGTGAGGAGGGAGGTGAGATGAGAGGTGTGGGGGGTGGAGGTGGATCAAAATGGTTTATTCTTAAAGGTTCACATCTTCTCATAAGGGTTAGGTTAGTTTAGGTTTGGTTAGGTTAGGTTAGGTTAGTTTAGGTTAGGTTTGGTTAGGTTTGGTTACGTTAGGTTAGGTTAGGTTTGGTTGCGTTAGGTTTGGTTAGGTTAGGTTAGGTGTATCTGTCACCTAGGAGGGAGTACGGTAGCGGTGACCCTCACACGCTGTCGCCTGGTTTAACGTTCCTACAAGCTTGGCTAGCGGCGACGGTTCACTGTACGATGATCTATTTTTGACGTTAAGCCCTTGAGTACCTTAACCTAAACCCTTGAGTACGATAACTTAAACCCTTGAGTACCATAACCTAAACCCTTGAGTACGATGACTTAAAAGAGTAACTCACCGAGGCAGGAGAATGAGTCCGGCATTCAAGCGTATTTATGTCATCAAGGAACTCCTCCATCTTAAAGGCCAGGGAACGTGACCCAAGGCTTAATGTACTCAACAGTGTAATCAGCGAGTACACGAGGACGGTCACAAAAAACACACACGAGGTTATTAATAGTCTCCGCGTGGAAATTTGAGCTTATTAAACAATTATACACACTATCTCTGTCTCTCTGTCCGTCTGTCTGTCTCACTGTCCGTTTCTCGCCATATCTGTCTGTCTCTCTCCCTCTGTCAGTGTCTGTCTGTCTGTCTCCCCAACCAGTCTAGCATCTACAGGTTGGTCAAGAAATTGGTTACACTACCATGAGTGTACGTTCATTAGACAGTACTGTATGTTAGTTCAGGGTCTTGTCGTTGTAGGGTTCTGGCGCCACCCATAATCTGATAAAGTAAGAGACAGAGGGAAAGAACAAAAGAAACAGTGAAAGAGAAAGAGAGAAAGAGAAGCATAAACAAAAAGAGACAGACAGACAGAAAGACAGACAGATAACCTAGTGGCCCACATTATTATCAGCAAGTTTGAGACCATCTCGTCTACCTGGCCGTGAGACCTCCCCCCCCTCTCCCCGTCGTCTCCTACCTGCACCATAACTCATCTACAGGAACAACTTGGTTTTTGTGGGTGTTGATGTTTTAAGGTTTTTCTCCTGATGATTTAGGTTTAGATTAAGGTTGGTTTAGGTTAGGTTGTCGTGTTCCTCTCTTCATATAATGGTGAAAAGATGACGGTTTATGAAGTATAAGACACACACACACACACACACACACACACACATACACACACACACAGGGTTGTTCCACCATAGGTAAATACAACACACAGTGTACCCGTGAAGCTTGGTGTACACAGAGGGTGATCACCTGAAGTTTACGCACCCCAGTCTATGTCACCTGTTGATTAGACACCCCAAAGCTAGCATATATTAACCTAACCTAACCTAACGTATACTAAGCTAACATAACGTATCCTAACCAAATCTAACCAAATCTAATCTAACCTAACCCAACCTTACCCAATCTAACTCAAATTAACCTTCTTCCCCCCAGGTAGCGTTTGGGTCCTTAATCATGGGGTTAGAACAATCTAGGGTGTCTAAACTTCAGGTGTTCTAAAGAGGTAACCCAGTCCTGCACTCTGGCTGGGAATGGATCTAAGGACCTGTAGCATTAGGCAGGCGCTCTACGAAAGGTACTGGGGGTGTGGGAGGGAGAGGGAGGAGGAGGAGAGGAAGAAAGAAAGGAGGGAGAGAAAGGGGCGAGAGGGAGACAGAGAGAGTGGAAGGGATGGGAGAGAGGGGGAGGGGTGGGATGATAGGAGAGGGAGAGGGAGGAGGAGGAGAGAAAGAAAGGAGGAGGAGAGAGAGAAAGGGCGAGAGGAGACTGAGAGTGGAAGGGATGGGAGAGGGAGGGGAGGAGGGGTGGGATGATGGGGATAGGGAGAGGGAGGAGGAGGAGAGGAGAGAGGAGCGAGGATGTAGCCATGAACCAGGCCTTGTAGTTACCAAGTTCACGGTCTATACTGGTGAAAGGTGCTTCCGCTCCTCACGCCACCAACCCAGGGCTGGCTGGTGCTATCAGGCAGAGGTGTCAAGTGGGCGTGGTGGTGGTGCAGGCGGACGTGGTGGTGGTGTTAAGTGGGTGTGTGGTGGTGTCAGTGGGTGGTAGTGGTGTCAAGTGGACGTGGTGGTGGTGTCAGTGGGTGTGGTGGTGGTGGTGTCAAGTGGGCGTGGTGGTGGTGTCAGGCGGACGTGGTGGTGGTGTTAAGTGGGTGTGGTGGTGGTGATGTCAAGTGGGTGTGGTGGTGGTGTCAAGTGGACGTGGTGGTGGTGTTAAGGGTGTGGTGGTGGTGATGTCAAGTGGGTGTGGTGGTGGTGTCAGTGGGCGTGGCGTGCAGGCTGGTGGTCAGACAGGGCCCAAGTTGTTGCCTGAATCAAAGGTCAAGATGTTGCTTAGAGGAGGTGCAGCAGTGCGTGTGTGTGTGTGTGTGTGTGTGTGTGTGTGTGTGTGTGCGTGTGTGTGTGTGTGTGTGTGTGTGTGGCGCGCGTGTGTGTGTGTGTGTGTGTGTGTGTGTGTGTGTGTGTGTGTGTGTGTGTGTGTGTGTGTGTGTGCAACGACCAGTCATTTATCGCCACAGGTTTGTTACAGACGTGTAAAGTCATAGAAGGTTGAGTCGCAGGTGTAGACAGGTGACAGGACTCCTCACAGGTAGAGACAGGTGACAGGACTCCTCACACAGGGGACAATAGCTGGACTCCCCTACAGGAGGCTCTGGCGTGAGGTACCCGTGAACTACGAATACATCCCCAGCGGACAGGTCAGGACCTGCCTCCTCACCAGCCTGGAGACATCAACGCCTCCTGCAGAAGTGATCCCGCCGGGAATACCTCCAGTCTTTATCTCCATGTAAATCTTTTCAGAGGAGTTTTTTAAGCCTGCCCTCAGCGTCCCTCTGAGCCTCAGATACGTTCAGTTTACCCTCTGAGCCTCAGATACGTTCAGTTTACCCTCTGAGCCTCAGATACGTTCAGTGCACGAGGTACAGACAAGAGGTCCCGGCGGTCAACGTGAACAACAGACCGATGGATTTTTTTGAAGGACCTCGACATTCTTGTGAGAGGTATAAGAAGGAGGGTGGCCACGGCGGGTGAGGGAAGGATGGTGCCCCTAGACATTCCTCTGTGGCCCATCCCTCCAACGCTCGTCCACACCGCCCTACATGGTTGGGGTTCAGACCATCCCACGAGGCAACATCGAGCTGAATAATTCTGGCGTTCACTTTACGATACAATGAAGGCAAGGATGATCGAGTCTCACTTGGGGCGAGAGTCTGAGAGGGGGAGACACAGTCAGACAAAGACAGGGATAAGTCAGACAAAGACAGGGATAAGTCAGACAAAGACAGGGATAAGTCAGACAAAGACAGGGATAAGTCAGACAAAGACAGGGATAAGTCAGACAAAGACAGGGATAAGTCAGACAAAGACAGGGATAAGTCAGGCAAAGACAGGGATAAGTCAGACAAAGACAGGGATAAGTCAGGCAAAGACAGGGATAAGTCAGGCAAAAGAAGACGTAGATGCGGAGGCAAGGACAAAGACAGACAAGGATAAAGAAAATGTAGGGTAAGGATGGAGAGAAGGAGAGACTCACTTGCCCTAACATGCTGGGCTTAACTCCCGGTAATTGGTGACCAACACACCTTGAGGGGCAGACTGGAGGCCGCCGGTGGCCAGAGTGTGTGTGTGTGTGTGCGCTGGTTGTAGACAATATTGGTACATGCTCACATCCGGGAGCCGGCCACCCCGAACTTTCTCCCCGCACCACCACCACCACCACCATCCAGGCACCACACTACACGACCTCTTACCCTGGAGGCCCGGAAAGGTCTCTCAAGAGGTCACAATAAGTGTAGAAGTCTAAGAGATCAGTGCAGAGGTAATATATAAGACACTAACACGCAGGCCTCGTCCACCACTCACCTGTTTTACGCTGTAGCCAACCATTTTCCTGTTGGTATATGGCGCATAACCTCACAAGTCTTCCAATTAGAATTTCATGTGTACATACCCTAATGGGAGCCACGGGCGGGGATCACATGCAGCGAGTGGTGTGTGTACCCTGGCGCTCTATCAGTTCTGTACCGTGAGCAATATTGCAATTATTGCTTGACCAGTAGTTTTGATTGTAAAATATGAGGTTCGTGTGCAGCATATCGACACCGAACCCCGCGTATGAACCCCATTGTGATCCCTGACGATCTACCTGACACGACCCAGCTCCGCGGTCAGGCTACGACACAACCACCAACATAACTGTTCATAACGATAACGGGAACAACGGTAGGTAAGGGAGGAGGAGTGACCGAGGTGTGTGAGGTGTGTGTGTCACTGCCTTGGCCCTGACCATAGGAGGCTGCCGCTCAATGGGATGCCTATGCTATCAAGGACACAAATATGGATGATGCAAGTTGTGAGTCAGCCGCTACACCCGGGACTTCTGGCCTCCATACTGAGTGAGGAGGTAGTTAATGGTGTGTGTGTGTGTGTGTGTGTGTGTGTGTGTGTGTGTGTGTGTGTGTGTGTGTGTGTGTGTGGTGGGGTAAATGACCTTTGTGACATAACCTATGATAGCCCCTTAAGACTTGAGCCATTTGACTTCAATAATTAATCGACGTGGTATATGACATGAATATTGTGGTGTTTAGAGTAGAAACATGAGATCACCTGAAGATTAAATACCCTAACGATTACCTGAGGGGTTAGGTTAAGTTAGATTAGGTTATATTAGCGATACTTTAGATTAGGTTATGTTAGTTGTTGGTTAGGATAGGGTTAGGTTAGGTGAGGTTAGGTTAGTTTAGGTTAGGGTAGGTTAGGTTATATTAGCGTTACTTTAGATTAGGTTATGTTAGTATTAAGTTAGGTTAGGATAGGGTTAGGTTAGGTGAGGTTAGGTTAGTTTAGGTTAGGGTAGGTTAGGTTAGGTTAGGTTATATTAGCGTTACTTTAGATTAGGTTATGTTAGTATTAAGTTAGGTTAGGATAGGGTTAGGTGAGGTTAGGTTAGTTTAGGTTAGGGTAGGTTAGGTTATATTAGCGTTACTTTAGATTAGGTTATGTTAGTATTAAGTTAGGTTAGGATAGGGTTAGGTTAGGTGAGGTTAGGTTAGGTTAGTATCAGTCTCCAGGTGGCTCCAAGCTTGTAACAATAGGTGTGACGAGCAAGGCCGTAACATAAATGAATGTGTGACAGTGTGGTGCGCCAAGAGTGTTACCAATATGGGACCGTCTCCAGCTCACCTCTCAGCCAGGAGACAGTGAATGACCTCAGTATTGTCGTAGTGTTTTATGAATGAAATTATTCTTGTTTATGTTGCCAAGGTGACTCATGTGTTTGGAGTTTGTTAGGAATAAAATGTTGTTTTATTTACGTTATTTAAGGTGTATTAGGTTAGGTTAGTTTTGCCTTAGATTAGGTTAGAGTTATGTTAGGCTAGAATAGCTTTAGGGTGTCTAATCTTCATATGACTGGGGTGTCTAATCTTCATATGATTGGGGGTGTCTAATCTTCATATGACTGGGGTGTCTAATCTTCAGGTGATCCGTTTCCATGACTGAACGTGTTGCTTCATCTATTGTATAATAACTCACCACACTAGATAAATCTGCCTACATAACGAATTACTTCCTGGATAAGTTTATGAATCAAGGTTCCCCCCTAACCCCCTCTTCACCCCCTCTCTTCTTTCCCCACTCCCCCCTCTCCTCCCTCCCTCCTCCCTCCTCCTCCCCCTGATCTCCCCTGTGACGATATTTTCATGACTGGAGGTGAGGAAGACGATGTTATTATTATTCCTGGTGCTGCCCTGCTTATAGATCATCCCGCGGACTTTGATGTAATGTTGACGTTGATCGACGGACGGAGCCAAGACATATGCCTTAATAAACATATGAAGACTATGACGTCACTCCTTACCTGTGTCAACCCCACCGCCCCTGCCCTGCCCCGCCCTGCCCTGCCCTGCCCCTGCCCCTGCCCGCCCCGCCCTGTTTGATTACAACTGTCCATTATGTTTTGAATGTTCCTGAGCGAGAGAGAGAGAGAGAGTTTTATACACCAATTTTGTTTACTCTCTCTCTTTTTATGTCTACCTGTACGAGTATATGTCTGTCTTACACACACACACACACACACACACACACACACACACACACACACACACACACACACATTCCAACCCAAGTAGTACACATGTATAAACAAGTTTGTGTACACATACCCACATGTGTCTGACCACTGCCTGAGACAATGGCGGCGGCAGTAAGAGTGAGGAGGAAGGGGGGGGAGGAAGCAGAGAGGAGAGGGAGGGAGAGGAAGCAGAAGGAGAGAGAGGAGGGGAGGAGAGGAAACAGGGAGAGGGAGGGATGGAGAGGTAGAGAGGGGGAGGGGTGAGGGAGAGAACAGGACGGGGTC
Organism: Homarus americanus; assembly: GCF_018991925.1. NCBI lineage: Eukaryota > Metazoa > Arthropoda > Malacostraca > Decapoda > Nephropidae > Homarus > Homarus americanus. Next base: position 1,009,615 of record NW_024751660.1, on the reverse strand, counting down.
TACTCAATACCTCTTATGACTGGTGCGTGACGGACTAGGACAAAGGTGACTGGTCAAAGATCCCCAGTCCCAACAGTCCCCAGTGCTAATAGTCCCCATACAACAGTCCCCAGTCCCAACAGTCCCCAGTGCTAATAGTCCCCATAACAGTCCCCAGTGCTAATAGTCCCCATACAACAGTCCCCAGTCCTAACAGTCCCCAGTGCTAATAGTCCCCATACAACAGTCCCCAGTGCTAATAGTCCCCATACAACAGTCCCCAGTGCTAATAGTCCCACAACAGTCCCCAGTGCTAATAGTCCCCATACAACAGTCCCCAGTGCTAATAGTCCCCATACAACAGTCCCCAGTGCAATAGTCCCCATACAACAGTCCCAGTGCTAATAGTCCCCATACAACAGTCCCCAGTGCTAATAGTCCCCATACAACAGTCCCCAGTGCTAATAGTCCCCATACAACAGTCCCCATAGTCCCTATAACAGTCCCCAGTGCTAATAGTCCCCATACAACAGTCCCCAGTGCTAATAGTCCCAGTGCTAATAGTATAATTCAGTGCTAATAGTCCCCACAACAGTCCCCAGTGCTAATAGTCCCATACAACAGTCCCAGTGTAATAGTCCCCCTACGTGCTAATAGTCCCCATACAACAGTCCCCCATACAACAGTCCCCAGTGCTAATAGTCCCCACACAACAGTCCCCAGTGCTAATAGTCCCCATACAACAGTCCCAGTACAGTCCCCAGTGCTAATAGTCCCCATACAACAGTCCCCAGTGCTAATAGTCCCCATACAACAGTCCCAGTGCTAATAGTCCCCCACAACAGTCCCCAGTGCTATAGTCCCCATACAACAGTCCCCAGTGCTAATGGTCCCCATACAGTCCCCAGTGCTAATAGTCCCTCCAGTCCCCATACAACAGTCCCCAGTGCTAATAGTCCCCATACAACAGTCCCCAGTGCTAATAGTCCCCCATACAACAGTCCCAGTGCTAATAGTCCTCAACAGTCCCCAGTGTTAATAGTCCATACAACATCCAGTGTAGTCCTCAACAGTCCCAGTGCTAATAGTCCATACAACAGTCCCCAGTGCTATAGTCCCCAGTGCAGTTAATAGTCCCCATACAACAGTCCCCAGTGCTAATAGTCCATACAACAGTCCCCAGTCCTAACAGTCCCCAGTGCTAATAGTCCCCCATACAACAGTCCCCAGTGCTAATAGTCCCCATACAACAGTCCCCAGTGCTAATAGTCCCCATACAACAGTCCCCAGTGTATAGTCCCCATACAGTCCCCAGTGCTAATAGTCATACAACAGTCCCCAGTGCTATAGTCCCCATACAACAGTCCCCAGTGCTAATAGTCCCATACAACATTCCCCAGTTAATAGTCCCCATACAACAGTCCCCAGTGCTAATAGTCCCCACAACAGTCCCCAGTGCTAATAGTCCCCATACAACAGTCAGTGCTAATAGTCCTGCAATCTAATTATACAACAGTCCCCAGTCTAATAGTCCCCCATACAACAGTCCCCAGTGTTAATAGTCCCCATACAACAGTCCCCAGTGCTAATAGTCCCCATACAACAGTCCCCAGTGTTAATTCCCCATACAACAGTCCCCAGTGTTAATAGTCCCCAGTGCTAGTCCTCAACAGTCCCCAATTACAACAGTTCCATACAACAGTCCCCAGTGTATATTCCCCATACAGTCCCCAGTGCTATAGTCCCCATACAACAGTCCTGTAGTCCCCATACAACAGTCCCAGCAGTCCCCAGTGCTAATAGTCCCGCAGTGTTAATAGTCCCCATACAACAGTCCCCAGTGTTAATAGTCCCCGTACAACAGTCCCCAGTGCGTTATACAACGTACAGTGTCTCCCCAGTGCTAATAGTCCACACTAACGTTGGTATTAGCATCCCCATACAACAGTCCCCAGTGCCAATAAGACGCAGGTTTACTGGTTATATTTCCTTGGTAATTAAGAGGTGGTAACGTCACTATTGGGATTGGGCTGTTAATGAACTACCTAATAGGACGGGGCTCTATTCAGACTCCATTTGATCTGCTACTGAACAATGGCCTCTCGAGGGGGTAAGGATGTGGAGAGGAAGGGGGTGTGTGGAGGGAAGAAAGGGAAGGGAAGGGGTGTGGAGGGAGAGGGAAGGACTGACTGGTCATCATTCAGCGTTCAGATAAAAAGGACAACACATTATCCTGGGAAGATTGTTCCTATCCAGGCTCCACCCACCATGGGGAGAAGGAGAGGTGGTCAGAACAAGTGTGGTCACTAAGTTAGGGGCCCTCAGGGGGTGGTCACTAAGTTAGGGGCCATCAGAAAGTGGTTACTAAGTTAGGGGCCCTCAGATGAAATTGGGTTCACCTCAGAGTGGTCACTAAGTTAGGGGCCCCAGCAGTAGTCACTAAGTTAGGGACCATCAGAGTGGTCACTAAGTTGGGGCCCTCAGAAGTGGTCACTAAGTTAGGGGCATGGGGTCACTAAGTTGGGGCCATCAGAGGTGGTCACTAAGTTAGGGCCCTCAGCAGTCACTAAGTTAGGGGCACTCAGAGGTGGTCACTAAGTTAGGGACCCTCAGAAAGTCACTAAGTTAGAGGCACTCAGAGGTGGTCACTAAGTTAGGGGAATGAAGGTGGTCTGGGAACAATGGAGAGTGTCTTGAGTGAGTGTAATGTTTAGGAACGTGATTCAGCTCTTCATCGCCTTCTCGAAGAGGGAGGATAAAGAATGACTACACACACACACACTAGCCAGCTTTAAATTCTCTTATCAAGAGCTCCACACAAGACAATAGCCCCGTTAGTCACACGGCTCAAAGCTAATGAGTATTTACAATTACTACTGTGCTGGGCCAGCACAACCCACCAATTACCGCATTAGTCAAGCTCCTCTCACCCAATCACAACAGCGGGAATCATCCACCAATAGCAAACTCGATCAAATCCTGTCCTGTGCAATCAGAACTGAGAAAACCTTACCCTATACTCTTCACCCCCCTAAGAGAAGGGAGCAGTCCGGTCTCTGAATTATCATATGGTAGAAAATTACACCTCTGGAGCCTGATAAACTCACTGTGTTGGCCAAGTGATGGTTCATTAGGAGCGTTCACTGTGGGTTATCCCGAGTGTTGAGACCCGTTATCCACCTGTTATCTCCGCTCCTTCGCTCTCATTAAGATTATCCAATTAAAATTTTACATCCTTCGAGAGGCAAGTGGCAGAGGCGGGAGCTGCTACTGGGCTTATCGTGGCTCAGGTCTCCACTGTGTCTTGTGTTTGTTTTGTGTATTTGTCTTGTGTTTGTTTTGGAGTTTTTTCTTGTGTTTGTGATTGTGTTGTGCTTATTGGTGTGTTTGTTGTGATGTGTTTGTGTGTTTGTGTTGTTTTATTGTGTGTTTGAGTTGTGTTTTAGTGTGTTTGTGTGTTTTTGCTGTTTTGTTTTGTGTTTGTTTTTGTGTGTGTGTGTGTGTGTGTGTGTGTGTGTGTGTATGTGTGTGAATTGTGTACTGTGTGTTTGAGTTGTGTGTTTGTTGTGTGTGGTGTGTGTTGTGCTTACTGTGTGTGTAGGTTGTGTGTTTGTTGTGTGGTGTGTTTGTTGTGTGTTGTGCTTCTGTGTTTGAGTTGTGTGTTTGTTGTGTGGTGTGTTTGTTAGTGTGTGGTTTTTGTGCTTACTGTTGTTTGCTGGATCTGCAACTCAGTTAAACAAATGCCAAACCCACAAGATAGGTGTATGGCAACCAAGGAAAGACGTAGCTACAGCCGGTTTCACACACACACACACACACACACACACACACACACACACACACACACACACACACACACACACACGATAGGTAAACATTGGTTCGAAACAGAGTAGTGGATGAATGGAACAAGTTACCAAATATCATCATTAACTCTAACACGCTAGATAGCTTCAAACATAGGTTGGATGGATCAATAGGGGTTGGGTGTAAACGGGACTGTCCAGTATGGGCCAATAGGCCCGATGCAGTTTCCTCCATTCTTATGTTATTGTGTCCATAAATTATCAGAGTTTTTTTTAATTTTAACAACTTCAAAAATATTACACAATACAATACTCTGGGTTAATGAATACTTGACGAACAACTCAACAATTCTTTAGTTTTTATTGTCTTCTTAAATTTCCACATTGATTGATTGACTGTTTAAATGACTGACTGACTGACTGATTAAGATCTATTTAGTAAAATCATCATGCAAGTTTACATTTTATTTGCCATGCAGGTAAACTGTACACTTCAGCATACATGCATATGAACAACACAGGTATACAGTTTACTCGTTCATATACAGTGCGAGTATACAATTTCCAACGTACCTATAGACATTGTGGGTATACAAACAATAGTAAACAATCACATAATTCAATTGAGGACAACAAACAAAAACAATCAGAGGTTAATTTCGATAAAGGATCCTCTAACATTCTGAAATTTTACACTGGGTCGGGTAACTCATGGCCACACACGGTATACATTAATTCTTGGGGTCAAATAGTCAGTTTGGGGGTTATATTTTGCCGGGGTGAAGTAATATGTAGGTCAGGGAGGAGGTGGGGTGGCTAGACCAGTTTGTTGTGGGTGTTGTGGTGAGTCATCCTCCTCCCCACACTACTGTTGGTGGTGGCATACTGGCCAGACCATATGGCTGTGTGTGTGTGGGAGAGAGAGAGAAATGAAGAAAAATAAGAGACAAAGTGAGAGAGAGAGAGAGAGAGAGAGAGAGAGAGAGAGAGAGAGAGAGAGCACTGAGACAGAAGAACAGGTGTTACCACAATGTAAATTGATCAGTTGCTTTCTCCCCTGAACTGGCAACGGTGGGCAGGTGGGGTCTCGTGGTCTGTGTGTGTGAAAGGTGGGGTAGTGGTGGTGGGGTCTGTGTGTGGAAAGGTGGGTAGTGGTGGTGGGTCTGTGTGTGGAAAGGTGGGTAGTGGTGGTGGGTCCGTGTGCGGAAAGGTAGGTAGTGGTGGTGGATCCGTGTGTGGATAGGTGGGTAGTGGTGTTGGGTCGTGATGTTAGGTGTGGAGAAGGAAGCTGTGGACTGTGGATGGAGACAGTCCACTTCCCTCCCTCCCTGCCTCTCCCTCTCTTATTTAAATCCCAGATGCCAGAAGGTGTGTTAATGAGGGTGGTGGAGCCCATACCTGATGTTTGGAGGGTCGGGGCACCAGGTGAGTCTACGCCTCCCCATCCTTAATATATCACCTGTGTGGGGGTTTACCTGGAGAGTGGGGGGAGGGGGTGTGTGTCAGTTAATGGGGACTTGTCATATCTAAGTATCTCGATTAGTGACTCAAGGTTCCGGGCGACAACCTGTTACTATCAGCACCTCGCACACCACAGCCTGCATCATCACTAACATTATGAGTGAATATATCATCGTCTCACCTAAGAACATTAGAACATAAGAATGGAGGAAACTGCAGCGGGCCTATTGACCCATACTGGGCAGTCCCGTTTACACCCAACCCCTATTGCTCATATATCCATCCAACCTATGTTTGAAGCTATTCAGCGTATTCGAGTTAATGATGATGTTTGGTAACTTGTTCCATTTATCCACTACTCTGTTTCCAAACCAGTGTTTACCTATTTCACGCCTAAATCTAAATTTTTCTAATTTAAAACCATTGTTACGAGTGACTAACCGTACAGGTACACGAGAGCCTAGCGGGGTAAACACAGCTTCGTCTAAGCCTCTAAGGGAATGACAGGATGAATAATGTCAAGTTTATTTCAATATGTGAGAACAAAGACACCCTTCAGGTCACATATATACTCCCCTGGATGGAGTCTGGCTGTGTAATATCATCACCTTTTATAGCCGGACAAACCTCACAACGAGATTATGTACAATAAAACATTTACATAAACTTCATCAAATGTCTCCACTACCAGGAATACATCACAGCACCTGGCCCGCCTCTGGGTGTACAGTACAGTAGGCGCTGGCTGTCATTTTAATCAGTAGAACATACGATTACTGGTGTATAAAAACCGCCACTTCGAGGAACATGACATTTGGTACAACTGTGGTGTGGACGGTACAAGGGAAGAGAACATTCACTGACTAACTCAAGGTGTTTCCGTCCTGATCCACCACAAGTGTTAAGGTCTTGTTATCACACGGTTGTTTACATGTGATAAATACAACAATGTGGCCACTGATTTACACAGAAATATAACAACTAACTATGGTAAGAGAAACAACTGAACATGAAAAATATATCTTCTGAACAGTTGTGGTTGTGCCCGCGGTTATTGACTTCTGGGAACACACTCGGTCTTCCTGACGGTGTTGTAGGCCCCTGATGCTGGTAGAGTATGTTAACACAGTTCCCAGTATCATGTTCAACACTTCCTCGATATTAGCGGCAGTAAAGGTCTCTCCCATTATGACTCGTAAGACAATATATGTTAACAAAAGGTAGTAAGACTTTTATGGTGGTGAATGGATTACCAACACCTAATGGTTTTGTTTAAGCATTTCTCTCCTTTCCTCACACTGGGAGTATGAAGTGTACACTTTATGATGTGTTGTTTAATATGAATGTTTTATTGTGGTGTACAGCACAGCACAGCACAGTACTATAGCGTGTCTCTCTCTCTCTCTCCCCCAGGCGGAGTTGTCCCTGCAGGGCGATGACTTCACGCGGCAGATCTGGCACATGTACGCCACCTTCGAGGAGTTCATAGACCACCAGCAGACATCGGGGGAGGGCAGCCCCGCCTCCCGGCCCTCTTCGGGGGCCAACTCCGGCACAGAGGCCCCGCCGCCCCCCGCGCCCAACGGGGGCCTGGGTGCCACCAGCCCCCGGGATGTGTTGAGTAGTCTGGGCACCTCCACCACCACCTCCGCCCACCACTCCAGCGCCGCCTCTACCCGCGTCACCATGGCCGAGGTGGCGCTGCCCCAGGGCATGATGCCCTCCCATCACGCCTCACGCCAACACTCACCCCCCGTGGCGCGCGACGATCTGGCACTGGCGTCGCCCCGCCGCCGACGGCGACCTCGGCGACTTCGTCGTTCAGTGGACAACCCTTTGTTGGACACCATCAGTGCCATCGGTGATGCGGACAGTGACGAAGCGGACCTACTGCCGCCGGCGCCGCCACCATCAGCATCATCGTGCTGGGGGCCGCGCCTCCACCCCGAGGCCGACGTGGTAGGCTACGCCGGTAGTAACAGCGTGGACAGCGGGTACAAGAGCGCCTGCCCCACCCCTGAACTGCCAGACCCCGCCGCCTACCTGGAACACCGTCTAGAGAAGCGCGGCTCCCTTGCCTCCCTCGCCTCCACGGGTTCCTCTTCTGGCAGCGGCAGCGCCTCCAAGCCGCGCATAGCCATGGGCACGCGCGTTATGTCTCGTGTGCCCCGGTCACCCAGCTCCGGGGGAAGCGCCCCCTCCCCCGGTTTACCCCGGAGACCTGGCTCAGACGGTTCCTACTACGAGCTCGACCAGTTGGCGGGGCTAAGGGGTGGCTTACTAGGGTCGCCGCCCCCGCACACCGCCCCTGCGGAGGTCAGAAACCCTGGCTTCACACGGTACTCCCCCCGGGGGTCCCCCGCCCCCCAGCGTAACTCCTCTCCCGGAGGCGCCACCCCACGGGACACCCACGTGTCTCGCCGAGCTGCCTCACCCGCCTCCCCTGAGCGTCGTCCCCGCAGTGCCTCCACGGGGTCTCGCTGTTCCCCCGGCACTCGGGGGCGCCGCCCTCCAGGGGGACTACGTGCTGGGTCACCCCTGCTAGCGTCGACGGGGTCACTACCGAGGGCGTCATCCCCTGGACGGCGGCCGAGGGCGCTCTCCCCCGCCACCCGGGAGGAGTCTCGACCGCCTACCTCCTGGTCCCGCCACTCTTCACCAGGGGTGGCGCCGCCGCCCCGCTCACTGCGCCGCCCACCGTCGCCTATCGTGGGCGGCCACCACGATACCGACCACGACCTGGCACTGTTGGAACGGGAGATCGACGCCCTCTTGTACGGTGACCCCCTGGCGCCGCCCCCCGCCCCTGACTACTACGACCTCGACTCTGAGTTTGCTGCCTGCACCTGCCCCACCGCCTTCACCAGACCCGCGCCCCCAGGTATGTCATCTTCCTTGTGTCTCGCCCTCCCTACAGGTACACCTCTCCTGGTGTGTTATAAACTCATAGGTACAGTACGTGTGTTACCAGGTTCAGTAGCGTCACTAGGCTGGAGGTGTGTAGTACACCGACCTACAGAAGGCTGTGTGTGGTGTTAGGCTATGTGTATATGATCACGGTTTGTACACATGACAAATTGTATGTAAAATACAATAGACTTGTGTAGATAAACGTAAGTTAAGTTGTATGTACTGTACATAGTGTGACGACCACCGTGCAATACCGCCAGATATATCGTAACAAGATAAGCTGACAGTGTTGACATATTAGTGTACAATACTGTGTGTGTGTTGGGAGACGCCAGGTAGAGTGGGGGAATATTAGGCAGGTAAGGGAGGAGGAGGAGGGGGGGGGTGTAGCTTCTTAGTATGCATGGCCAGAATCCCTATACCGGGGTAACACTGTCTTGACCCTCATCTACGTCTCCGTTCCTTACTATCCTTTCCTGCCCCCCCCCATGCTCTTTCTCTCTCACTAAAAGTTCATTATCACATCTACAAGCGGGTCGTATTAAATAATAATAATAATTACGACCACAACTTATTATAATAGTAACAACAACAACAATAATAATAATAATAACAATAATAACAATAATAATAATAATAACAATAATAACAATAATAATAATAACAATAACAATAATAATACATAAATATTCCTTTTGCTCTCTACATAAATTCGTAAATGTACTTTATACTAATACGGGAGAGAGAGAGAGAGAGAAAGAGAGAGAGAGAGAGAGAGAGAGAGAGAGAGAGAGAGAGAGAGAGAGAGAGAGAGAGAGAGAGAGAGAGAGAGAGAGAGAGAGACACCCTCGAGCCCCGCATCACAAGAATGAGGTTGAGTGGTTCACCTTGTGTTTTATTGCCTGCCTTTACTACCGCTACTGCTACTACTACCCTCCTCTTTTGTTGCTGTCTTCCTTCTTTATTACATCCTTACTTCCTTCTTTATTCCTAGCTTCCTTCCTTTTTCATCGCCTCCTTCCTTCCTTCCTTCCTTCCTCCTTTATCCCCTCCTTCCTTCCTTTTTTATTCCACCCTTCCTTCTTCCTTTTATCCCTCCTTCCCCTCTTCTCGTTTGTATTATTAGTGATCTCATTATTCTCTTGTTTTTATTCTCTCCCTCAGCTGTTTGTTTCTTGTCTATAACCCTAATGGTCTTTAGCTTCTTCTTGGCTCTCAACAGCTCCCTCCATCCTCTCCCTCCCACAACAGTACCAGCCTCCATCACTTCCTCCCTCCCTCCTTCATCACTCCATCTCTCCTCCCACAACAGTACCAGCCCTCCATCACTTCCTTCTCCCCTCTTCACTACTCCATCTCTCCCCTCCCACAACAGTACCAGCCTCCCCTTCCTCCCTCCCTCCCTCCATCACTCCCCCTCCCCTCCCACAACAGTACCATCCCTTCCATCACTTCCTCCTCCCTCCCTTCATCACTCCATCTCTCCTCCCCACAACAGTACCAGCCCTCCATCCCTCCTCCTCCCACAACAACACCTCACCTCCCCTCCATCACTCCATCTCTCCCTCCCACAACAGTACCAGCCCTCCATCACTTCCTCCCTCCCTCTCCCCTCCATCACTCCATCTCTCCCTCCCACAACAGCACCAGCTCCTCCATCCTTCCTCCTCCCACTCCCTTCATCACTCCTCCATCTCTCATTCCTCCACAACAGTACAGCCCTCTCCATCCCTCCCTCCCCACAACACTACCATCCCTTCCCTCATCACTCCATCTCCTCCCACAACAGTACTAGGCCTCATCCTTCCTCCTCCTCAATAACAGCAGGCCCCAGCCCCCATCATCCCCTTCTCCCTCCCACAACAGTACCAGGCCAGCCGTCCCTCCCCTGACTGTTTGGCCCAGCGAGCCCTGGGAGAGAGAGAGAGAGAGAGAGAGAGAGAGAGAGAGAGAGAGAGAGAGAGAGAGAGAGAGAGAGAGAGAGAGAGAGAGAGAGAGAGAGAGAGAGAGAGAGAGAGAGAGAGAGAGAGAGAGAGAGAGAGCCAATAACTGTGCCAAAGTATGCAAGAGGGTGATCACAAGTTGCAAATAATAGCACATACAACTTTCTTATTTTTCAATTTGGTGGAAACTTTAGGAACTTTGGGGGAAAATATTCTCAAAAAAGCTTCGAGGCGAAAATAGGAAGGAAAAAAAATCTGTGGACAATTTTAGGAAAAGTATTGAGGAAATTTCTAGGAAAGAGATGGAAAATATTATAAGATTTGTTGAGAATATTGAAAGACGCAAATGACTGGATTAAATCACCGTTACTGGATTAAATCACCGTTAATGGATTAAATCACCGTTATTGGATTAAATCACCGTTACTGGATTAAATCACCGTTATTTCACCTTCATTCTTCAATATACAAAGATACAGGAATTACAGAGGAATAATTAATGATTCTATTTCCTTCACTATCTACCTTATGAATAAATGTATTAGTAAATGAATAAATGAATACATAAATAAATGACAGTGACTGACTGGCAGGAATATATGACTGGAGGAATGAATGAATGAGTGAATGAATGGATGAATGAATGAATGAGTGAATGGATGAATGGATGAATGAATGAATGAGTGAATGGATGAATGAATGAATGAATGAATGAATGAATGAAAGAATGAATGAATGATTGAATGAATGAATGAATGAATGAATGAATAATTGTTTGACATGAAATTAATGAAAAAAAAATCAGTGAGTGAATAAATGTTTGAAATTACAAATATATGAATAAGTGAATAAGGAGTAAATGAATAAATAAAATGACTACACGAGAGAACACATACGCGAACAGTAGGTATTTTGGCCGCTAAAAATTTCAGTTTAGTTACATTTTTTTTTTGGTGGTTTTTTGGCGCACAACTACCTGGAATATTGGTACATCTGCCTTACTAGAATCTCCACTTGTTTAGTTTTATATTTTTGGCGAGCATTATACTGAAGAGTGGAGGCGGGTTGGTTGGTAGTGTTGTCTGTTTGGCGCGCACACACACACACACACACACACACACACACACACTTGTCCCTTGAGGTAATGATGATGATGATGATGATGACCCTGATGGCCACTGTTGGATGATGACACCTTTCCATAGTAATGACGATGATGATGATAGTGATGATGAGGGCCACGAGGGTGATGATAGATAGACCGTCCAAGTGCTGGTCAAGACGGCAGAGACTAGATCATGTTTAGTTCTCTTTTAGTTAACTGTGTCGTTGACCCCAGACAGAAATAGGTCATCCTAGGTCATCTTCTAGGTATCACCTTATACCACACGCTTCATGCCCAGTTCTTCAGAGAAACCTAGTGATTAGCGCCCCTCCTGCTGCACTGCACCCTCCCCTGCTGCACCCCTCCCCCTGCTGCACCCCTTCCCCTGCTCACTCCACACCTACCTGGTCTACCACTGTTTCACCTGCTGGGCTTCGACTGTCCTTCTTCCCCGACATGTCCTGCTTCTGACCAGCTGTTATTCCTGTGGCCTGTAGCTGCCCCGCAAGTCGCCTGTGACCTGCTGCTGTTATGACCTGCTGCTCTTGCATTACTACTGGCCTGCCGCTGATCTGCAACTGACACGCGCCAGACCTTCATTTGGTGGTGGTGGTGAAGGAGGAGGAGGCGGCGTGCCACATTCCACGTGTGAGAGACAAAAGTATTTGGCGGCCGAGGATTAACGCTCCTCACCCCCTCACTTTAATGACTCTCTTCTTCCTTCCTCCTGGGCTTAATATTTTATTTTTACAATTTGTCCCGCGAGGGGGCTAGTTTATTGGGCACCCCCTTGCATCCTGTACAAGGTGAAGCGTAAAAGCGTTTACAGCGCCTCCTGACTTCCTACCCTCCCTCCTGACCTCCAACAACGCCCTCCTGACCTCCAACAACGCCCTCCTGGCTCCCTACTCCTCCCTCTTGGCCTCCTCTTCCCTGTCACCCTCATGACACTCTCCCTCCTTGACACTTACCACCGCTCGACACTTTTTCGCCACTTGACACACCCTTTCTGACACTCGCCACTTGACACACCCTTTCTGACACTCGCCACTTGACACACTCTCCCTACCACTTGACACACAGGTGTAGGGGAGGGCGGGAAGATCCTAAAACCAATATGGTGGAGGCACCGTAAATCATATGCAGTATCTCTTACCTGACCCACCACCCCGCTCCTCAGGTATTCAGGCCAAGCAGCCCACCCCGCCCACCATCACACCCACCACTACCCCGCCCATTATCACACCCACCACTACCCCGCCCATTATCACACCCACAAGCCCACCATCACACCCTGCTGTAGGAGACCAGTGAAGGCGCTGACGGAGACAAAGTGAAGACGAGGAACCTGCCACCATAACACTGTGTGGGTCAGATTAGGTCATGTCAGGTCATCTGTACCTTCACCCCTGAACCATCCCCGCGACTGACCCCTGTTTCTTGCCACCCAGATGACCTTGCATGCCATCCAAATGACCCCACAGTCCATCCAAATGAGCACACATGCCATCCAAATGACTTGACATGCCACCAGCTCCCTGCAGATTCTTCTTGACCACATAAGAACATAAGAAAGTAATGAGTCTGCAATAGGCCGGTTGGCCTGTGCATGGCAGCTCCTGTCGAGAGTTACTACCACTCTCTATCATCCATGAATCTATCTAGCCTCCTTTTAAAACTTTCCAGAGTTCCCGCACTTACTACAAAGTTGCTAAGCTTGTTCCACTCGTCCACCGCCCTATTTGTGAACCAGTTCCTTCCTATCTCCCTCCTTAACCTAAACTTATCCAACTTAAATCCGTTGCTCCGAGTCCTATCCTGCTCGGATATTATAAGAACTTTATCTATATCCCCTTTATTGATTCCTTTCACCCACTTAAATACTTCTATCATATCTCCCCGCACTCTTCGTCTTTCTAGGGAATGTAAGTTAAGTTTCTTTAGCCTATCTTGAAATGGAAGGTTTCTAAGTCCCGGAATCATTTTCGTCATTCTTCGCTGCACCGACACGTGTTGGTCAGCTTACGGAGCCGCAACAAGGTGACGATCAGTTTATAGACGCTTACGATTGTTTGATTCTTATAGATAACCAGACATAAGATTGATTAGCTCCCCAACTTATTTCACTTTATGTTTAACCAATCACCTTAACGAACACTCAATCCTATCCTATCCTTAACCTAGCATACATTAATGGATTATTAGCAGAATGGTCAAAAAGTTCTCTCAGTCAGTCAGTGAGTCATTGGTGTTCATAGTGTTCCCTGGCGCAGCTAAGGAAGAAAGACCAAAAAGGTCAATGTTTACACTCGCGGTCCCTGGAGACAAGACGACCACAAAAACCAGGTTAAGGCTGAGAGAGGGAGATGTGCCATAATGGTGGGGCAGGTAGCTACATGGTCTGGCGGTGAAAGCCTCTCGTAAAACACAAATGTAACCGTGACAAAACATCAACTGCTGCAACTCTCAGATTTTTCGCGCGTAGTTTTCCGCCAAAATAGAATCTGACTTTTTTTGTTTTTGTTTCTTTGGCGCGGCATTTATCCGCCAATATTAATACGGGTTTCAGGTTTTGACGTATAATTTTCCTCCAATATTAGTGTCCAGCCACAGGTTTTGACAGTCTTAGTCCAGTAAAACTCTAGAGTCTAGAGGCTCTTTGGCGTCCAATTATCCAGCAACACTTCTCAGGTTTTGGTGGATAGTTTCCCGCCAATATTGGATCCACGGAGTCGTCCCCACAAGGCATCTTCTTCGTCTTTCCTCCTTCAGGCAGTTTGAGCTAATTCACTCTTGTGGTTTACCCAGTTATGTATTGACCATTGTAAGTCCCCGTCAGCCCGGTAGTGTTGTGACGAGCTGGGGAGTTACTGCTAGTCGTCTTCCCTGTAAACCACGACAACAGCCACGACCATCTACACTTAATTATGCAGTAATGATATCTTTAGGTTAGGTTAGTTTGGGTTAGGTAAGGGTGGTTAGGTTAGGTTAGGTTAGGTTAGGTTAGGTAAGGGTGGTTAGGTTAGGTTAGGTAAGGGTGGTTAGGTAAGGGTGGTTAGGTTAGGTTGCCAGCCAGTCTGCCCAGTCCCAGTCCAGCCAGTCTGCCCAGTCTGCCCCAGGCCCACACACATGCTGCTGGCCCAGGCCTGTGCTGCACAGGTCAACAAAGGCTGCTGCCTGTGTCAGTGCTGGCTGTGCTGTGCTGTGCTGCTGGGTTAGGTTAGGTAAGGGTGGTTAGGTTAGGTTAGGTAAGGGTGGTTAGGTTAGGTTAGGTAAGGGTGGTTAATTTTAGGTTGAAATAAGCTGGGGGGATTAATGGTCAGGTAATCCGGATATTTCTTAAGATGAAACCAATTTGTTTTTAATACCTGCACGAGGAGGGATGTGGGTTACGTCCTTATTGCTGCCACCAGGGTTGTAGGTTTATGTGTGTTGTGTGTAAGCTGAGTAACTCTTGTGGTCACACACACACACACACACACACACACACACACACACACACACACACACACACACACACACACAACCCAAGCATAGCACAACTGGTAAAAATTAATGCAAAGAAAATAGTTCATGTAAACGAAATCTAATGGAGAGACCATTTTAGGGGGAGGCCAACTCTGAGAAAACCCCTAATTATAGGACCAATTTATGTGGTCATTTAAGGAAGGCAGAACAAAACCCAAAGGAACACAGATGTTGGTGGTTGAGATTTCCACCTCCAAAAATGTTTTGATAACTCAAAGGAGAGGAAAGCACAGTATGTGAAGGATTAGTTTGGTGGGGAGGTTAATATTGTTTGTTGGGGGGGGGGGTTGGGGGGTGAATTTGGGAAGGGATAATATTTTGGCGTTTTTTCGGCCTTTTTTAGATGATCTGGTCTTATTTTAACATCCTTTTGTCCTTATCTTGGGGCTTTTTTAACCAGATTATGACGAACATTACCTCTCTTTGGCACTTTATTTATGCCTATTCATTAAAATCACCAAATAACTTTACACTGGGTAATAATATAATCAACACAGACAGCGCAGGTATACAAACACTTTACCCAGACAATTCAGGTATACAATGTACACAAACGATGCAGGTATACAAACAATGGCAAACAATAAGTCAATTCAACCAAGGATAACCTTCCCCTCTCCCAAAAGATAACAACCAAAGAGTTATCACAGGTACATGGATGACAACAGAGGAATAAACAAGATAGAGGATTAGATTGAATGAATTGGAGTCTCTTTGGTGTTTATACAATAGGAATGAGGTTGTAGAGGGTTTGGATGCCTTTATGGAGGATCTGATTATCTATCCACATAGCCTTAGTAACCCTATACCCCTTTAGTGACGAAAGGGTATAAGGCATAATGTGTGTATTTTTGTATCTCTCTCTCTCTCTCTCCACCCACCCCCCCCCTCAGACTCCCGACGTAAGAAACAACGAGTTATCCACCAATACTTACATTTACCACAAGTACCTACTGTTACCTTTATCTTATATAATTGTTGTAGAAATATTCACTTAAGCTCCGGATCTCAATATCTTCTGAACTCTTAATTCTGTTTTACCAATTTTCTACATGGACTTATTGTAGATACACCCTAACGCCCACACACACACTCCCACGCCCACTATGACCCGCAGAGCCCCAGAAGCGACCACCACGCCCACACACTCCCACGCCCACCATGGCCCGCAGAGCCCCCAAGGCAAACTGGTAATGACTCGCTTCATATTCCTGTAAATTACCTGCCAGTCTTTTCCTGCCCACGCTCTCACCCACACTTTCATCCGCGCCCGTAGCCATGCCTTCATGCACGCCCACACCCATGCCCTGATCCACTCTTTCATTCACAACCAATACCCACGCCCACATCAGCACCCACACGCTGCAATATTACACAGATTTCCTTAACCTAAACATTCAGAAGACACGAAAAAACAAATAAGAACAACAAATAAAAATAAGAAAATAAAAAATCTCATTAACTAATAATTTATATCAACTGTCACGAAGTAATGACTAAGTGTTTATGTTAACCATTAAACCTGTAAGTCACTGTACCTCACTATAACAACAACAACAACAGGGCAGTGACTATAACAACAACAACAACAACAACAGGGCAGTGACTCTAACAACAGGGCAGTAACAACAACAACAACAGGGCAGTAACAACAACAACAACAGGGCAGCAGTAACTCTAACAATAGTAAGGTGCAACTTAACAACAGGGCAGTAACTCTAACAACAGGCAGTAAACAACAACAATGAACAGGGCAGTAACTCTGTCAACAGGGCAGTAACTTCTAACAACAGGGCAGTAACTTCTACCAACAGGGCAAAAACTCTAACAACAGGGTACAGTAACTCTAACAGGGCAGTAACAACAACAACAGGGCAGTAACTCTAACAACAGGGCAGTAACAACAACAGGGCAGTAACTCTAACAACAGGGCAGTAACTTCAACAACAGGGCAGTAACAACAACAACAGGGCAGTAACTCTTAAACAACAGGGCAGTAACAACAACAGGCAGTAACTCTAACAACAGGGCAGTAACTCTAACAACAGGGCAGTAACTATAACAACAGGGCAGTAACTCTAACAACAGGGCAGTAACTCTAACAACAGGGCAGTAACAACAACAGGGCAGTAACTCTAAATAACAGGGCAGTAACTATAACAACAGGGCAGTAACTATAACAACAGGGCAGTAACTATAACAACAGGGCAGTAAATAAATAACAGGGCAGTAACTTCTCTAACAACAGGGCAGTAACTATAACAACAGGGCAGTAATTGCAACAACAGGGCAGTACTGTAATAACAACAACAGGGCAGTAACTATAAATAAACAGGGCAGTAACTATAATGCTAGCAGTAACTATAACAACAGGGCAGTAACTCTAACAACAGGACAGTAACTCTAACAACAGGCAGTAACAACAACAGGGCAGTAACTCTAACAACAGGGCAGTAACTCTAATAACAGGGCAGTAACTTAACAACAGGGCAGTAAATAACAACAATAACAGGGCAGTAAATAAATAACAACAGGTGCAATAACAACAACAACAACAGGGCAGTGACTATAACAACAACAACAACAACAACAGGGCAGTGACTCTAACAACAGGGCAGTAACAACAACAACAACAGGGCAGTAACTCTAACAACAGGGCAGTAACAACAACAACAACAGAGCAGTAACAACAACAACAACAGGGCAGTAACTCTAACAACAGGGCAGTAACTCTAACAACAGGGCAGTAACTCTAACAACAGGGCAGTAACTCTAACAACAGGGCAGTAACAACAACAACAACAACAGGGCAGTAACTCTAACAGGGCAGTAACTCTAACAACAGGGCAGTAACAACAACGGTACAGTAGTCAGCACTAATGAGGGGCAGGTAGTAATTAACGATATTAATCACCTGTACTGTAATCACCGCTAATATTGTTTTCACTTCCTCGTATATATGTCTACAGGTATACATGCATATATACATACCCTGTACACATATATATGTATCCGGTGTATATATAAACAAAATGTATATGTATAGATTAAGCCTAGGTTGTAATTTTATTTATGTATACATGGACCTGTATAAGTATATATGTAAAGTATACATATTTAACGTAGCTTTTTATAATCATACATTAATACTGATACAGTCCTAAATAAACACATCTGTATACATACACATTAACACAGCCTTATCAATACAGCAAAATACACTACACAAATATACACAAGTCATACACCGAGAAGAAAATATATACAGTATAGTGAAGCTTTGGTCAGTATAACATGATGGATGGCGAGTATACAAAAAGATGTGTATGAAGAACGGTGCATAAGCAGGTGTAGTACATGTGTATTGTTGGATATAAGGAGGAGAGAGAGAGAGAGAGAGAGAGAGAGAGAGAGAGAGAGAGAGAGAGAGAGAGAGAGAGAGAGAGAGTATGTAAATAAGACAATGCTCGACCATTTGCGGTGGTGGACGTAACTCATCCCAGCAACTGTGTTATTATCTCTCTCTCTTACTGCCTCTCTTGCTGCCTCTCTTGCTGCCTCTCTTGCTGCCTCTCTTGCAGTAGGGTGTGTGAGGAGTGGAGGGTGTGTGAGTGTATCAGGATGTAGAGTGTGAGAACGTGGGGGGTGTATGGGAGCGAGTGTAGGGGGTGTAAGAGGGGGGGGGTTGTGTAGGGGTGTGGAGGGGGTGGGTGTGGGGAGGAGTTGCCAATTACTGTTTTATATTATAGTTAAAATCCTCTACTATCACCACATCACCTATGTCTGTCTCATTATAGATGTCAATATTATTATGGTTATCAACAACTATATCCGACATAATTATACTAACGTCTTCTCCTCCATATAATTTATTTAACATAATCTAAAGGACCTATATGATTATCCTAACTAATGTATGTGTGTGTGTGTGTGTGTGTGTGGTTCCCTGCTGCACTAGTCCACCCGGGCGTGAACAGGTACCTAAATGTACAGTTGTGGAAGTTAAGTGGATCGAGTTCAGTGCCGGGGTCGATGTTTGCTCAATAAACTGTGTGATGTATCCAATGGGCTTTAACCTCGTCTAACCCTTAACCAGTATAGACTAAAACTATATATTTAACCTCTTTTAAGAATTCAACGTAATATAGTTTAAGAGTTTTCGTTATGTAGTGAAATATTCTGGACATTATGAGGTGGTAAATGTTTTATATATATATATATACTGTTATGTTTGTTTATAACAGTCACGGACGAATAGCCACTCATACTTTCAAACTGACCTTTACCGAATTTAAAGCATACTCCAGTGGATATATCCTAGCATCCTTCAGTGGATATATCCTAGCATACTCCAGTGGATATTTCCTAGCATCCTCCAGTGGATATATCCTAGCATCCTTCAGCGGATATATCCTAGCATCCTCCAGTGGATATATCCTAGCATCCTCCAGTGGATATATCCTAGCATCCTCCAGTGGATATATCCTAGCATCCTCCAGTGGATATATCCTAGCATCCTCCAGTGGATATATCCTAGCATCCTCCAGTGGATATATATCCTAGCATCCTCCAGTGGATATATCCTAGCATCCTCCAGTGGATATATCCTAGCACCTCCAGTGATATTTCCTAGCATCCTCCAGTGGATATATCCTAGCATCCTCCAGTGGATATATCCTAGCATCCTCCAGTGGATATATCCTACATCCTCCAGTGGATATTTCAGCATCCTCCAGGTGGCAGCATCCTAGCATCCTCCAGTGGATATATCCTAGCATCCTCCAGTGGATATATCCTAGCATCCTCCAGTGATATCCTAGCATCCTCCGTGGATATATCCTCAGCATCCTCCAGGATATATCCTAGCATCCTCCAGTGGATATATCCTAGCATCCTCCAGTGGATATATCCTAGCATCCTCCAGTGGATATATCCAGCATCCTTCAGTGGATATATCTAGCATTCCAGTGGATATATATCCTAGCATCCTCCAGTGGATATATCCTAGCATCCTCCAGTGGATATATCCTAGCATCCTCCAGTGGATATATCCTAGCATCCTCCAGTGGATATATCCTAGCATCCTTCAGTGGATATATCGTCAGGAAATGGTTAAACTGGCGTCTATAATTATGATAATTTAAAACAAGTTATCATTTATCTAAAAGGGAGGACGAAGGAAGGAGGGAGAGGAGGAGGAGGGATATGGAGAGGGAGGGTAGGAGTCGTAGAGAGAGAGGGGAGGTGGGATATGGAGGGGAGGGTAGGAGTCGTAGAGAGAGGAGGAGTGGGATATGGAGAGGAGGGTAGGAGTCGTAGAGAGAGAGGGGAAGGAGGGGATATAGAGGGAGGAGGGAGTCGAGAGAGGAGAGGGGAGGAGGATATGAGAGGAGGTAGGAGTCGTAGAGAGAGATGGGGAGGAGGGGATAGAGAGGAGGGTAGGAGTCAGAGAGAGGAGGAGGAGGATATGGAGAGGGAGGGTAGGAGTCAGAGAGAGGGGGAGGAGGGATATGGAGAGGGAGGAGGGAGTCGTAGAGAGAGGAGGAGGAGGGATATGGAGAGGGAGGGTAGGAGTCAGAGAGAGAGAGGGGGAGGAGGGATGGAGAGGGGAGGGTAGGAGTCGTAGAGAGGAGAAGGGATATGGAGAGGGAGGGGAGTCAGAGAGAGAGAGGGGTAGGAGGGATATGGAGAGGGAGGGTAGGAGTCGTAGAGAGAGAGGGGAAGGTAGGGTAATCACAAGTATGCTCTTATACCATAAATTATATCTACAGCATACCAGGGCGCCGTGCGCTATGTGTGTGTGTGTGTGTGTGTGTGTGTGTGTGTGTGTGTGTGTGTGTGTGTGTGTGTGTGTGTGTGTGTGTGTGTGTGGTGTACTTTCGCCATAGTCTAGGGCGTACACGATGACACACAGAGGAATGTTAGAATCTGAAAGAGAGAGAGAGAGAGAGAGAGAGAGAGAGAGAGAGAGAGATATCATTAGCTCACACCCCTCCACCTCCACAGGCAAGTCCATAAGCTTCCCTCCACCTGTTCCCTCCGCCTGTTCCCTCCGCCTGTTCCCTCCACCTGTTCCCTCCACCTGTTCCCTCCGCCTGTTCCCTCCACCTGTTCCCTCCGCCTGTTCCCTCCACCTGCTAATGTTCCCTCCACGTGTGTTATCCCTACTTGGGTCTAATTCACTCGTCCATAGGCCTACCTGACCTATGTCCCTAGGCCCAACCCAGGACGACTGGGGTTAGGTGGGTAAAAGAGGTAGATGGGCTAATGGGTAAGGGTTAAGGTTGAATTAAGGGGTAAGAGTGGGTTAAGGGGTGTGGGTTAAGGGTAAGTGTGGGTTAAGGGGCAAGTGGGGTAAAGGGTAAGGGTGGGTTATGGGGGTAGTAAGGGGTTAAGGCAAGTGTGGGTAAGGGTAAGTGTGGTAAAGGGCAAGGGTGAGTTATGGGGGTAAGGATGAGTTATGGGGGTAAGGATGAGTTATGGGGTAAGGGTGGGTATAAGGGCGGGGATGGTTAAGGGGAGGGCGGGGAGGGTTAAGGGTTTATGGTATAACTCATCTCCCTTGATTTAGCTGTCCGGGTTAAATGGAGAGTTATCAATATGGTCGACCTAATTATCCTCGGGAATGTTTGTGGCTGTGGTGACCTCAGACTCTCTCAGAAGAAAATGAATACGCTAACACACACATATAGTGTAAGGTGCGTTGTATAATAATAATAATAATAATAATAATAATAATAATAAAAATAACAAAACCATAATAGTAATACACATAATAATAATAATGTGTGTGTGTAAAAAAAGAGAGAGAGAGAGAGAGAGAGAGAGAGAGAGAGAGAGAGAGAGAGAGAGAGAGAGAGAGAGAGAATATTTAATCAAGGGACTTAAATGCCTCTTCCAAAACACTCTGTCTCCCTTTACTGAGGCGAATGAGACGAAATTAACACTGGTTATTACACACTGGTCTCGGTAGTCTTATTTAGTCCCTTTAACTAAGAATAAAATAAAACTAATCACTATATGGTGGAATGGACCTGTGTGTCTGTGTTGATATGCTGTACGTATTTTGTGTCGTATTTTAAATTCTTATTCACGTATTTATGATAAAAAAAAATTATCTCGGAGAATCCTGTAAGATTCTTTCATTTTCTATCCTGTATCTCCCAGTTTTATTCTTTTTATCTCATCTCTTTCTCTCGCGTTTATCCCATCTTCTGTCTGTCTGTCTGTCTGTCTCACATGTTGCTAAGTATAGGTGTCTGGGTGAGGGGTGAGGGGGTTGGCCAGGCCGGAGACACGCCTAATTGTCCACACATTTGTTACTCATCCGGTAATGAGAATTATACATTCCTGCCCCGTGTTGAGGTCTGGCACTAATTTATTCCGACCCGTCCCTCGTCACAGACCAGATGTGTTTTGATTTATTCGTCTCTTTCACTTGTCCTGATTTGTATCGTAGGAATTCTTCTGCGTCTGATGTTCGGTTTTTTATTTGATTTTTTGGAGGTTAAGATCGTTTATTGTTTGAGTGATGGTCGTATGTGTTTAATTATTTATTGTTTGAGTGATAGTAGTGTGATTTTAGATAGTTTATTGTTTGAGTGATAGTCGAGTGTTTTTTAAATCGTTTATAGTTTGAGTGATAGTCGTGTGATTTTGGATAGTTTATAGTTTGAGCGATGGTAGAGCGTATGTTTTTTTACAGTCAGATTGATGGTAGCGAGTACTTAGATTAGATCGTTTATGCACTGAATGACGGCAATATGCTTTTAGATCGTTTATAGTTTAAGCGATTCATCGTATCTTGAAGCATCAACATATGATTTCGCATTTGTCACTCCGCATGTAAGCATTGCAACACTTATTTATTTCTTTATATTTCAAGAAATTCATCTTATAAATTTAATGGAATATTTATTAACTGATAGGTCTATATACCCAAATTTTATCTTTAAAATATGAATGAGAAGAAAACAGACCTTCAGCGGCGGTGTCCAGGTGGCCCCGAAATATGTCAAATTTCCGGCTCCTGGGCGATCATCAGGTCATTGACGCTTTGCCGTTTTTATTTCGCGAGAGTTTCCAAAAGTGAGTGAAGCGGCCAGCGAACCATCAAGTCCACCGCCTCGCTAAATTGGATTGTTGAAGCGCAGCCACCTTGACTCTCGCCACGTCTCTACCTTAAAGAACGCTGCTACTGTGGTGATGGTGGTGGTGGTGGTGGTGGTGGTGGTGGTGGTGGTGTGTGGGGTGATGGTGGTGGTGGTGGTGGTGGTGGTGGTGGTGGTAGTGATTTTTCATAATTGCACTGATGGTGATTAATGTGGTAGTAGTGGTAGCAGTGGTCGTGGTAATGTGGTGGTGGTATTAATGTTGGTTGTTGTTCCAGTAGTACAGTAATAGTGGTAGTAGTGGTGATGGTGGTTGTGGCGTAAATATAGTTGTGACGTGGTTGTGATACATAATGATTGTAGCTGTACTATTGATTGTTGTTGTTGTCACCGCAGGGATATTGTGGTAGTGGTGGTGGTAGTATTTCATATACATTAGTTAGTGGTAGGATGTTTTTCTGAGCATTATTGATGTTTTTATTAAAGTTTTTTTTGCTGGTAAAGATGTTCTTGACAACACTGACGATGTTTCAACAGTATTACCAGCTCCTGCACCAGACCCCAGCCTATACCGCCATCAAGGGAGTAATCTGGTGGCAAGAGAAATGGAGGCGCGATAATCACAGTACCACATAATTACTCCATTAAGCGTTACGTCACGCATTTGGGGTCCCGTATCAGGTGTGATGTGATGGTACTGGGAACTCCCCGACGTCACCAGGACCCATCACAACCGCGTAGGCAAGAAACCCTTTAAAAGTCTTCATTAATTAGATCAAGTCAGCAAACTGTGAAAGGTTTGTGTTGGTGTGAGGATTATCTTGTTGTTGTTACCACTACTACTACTATTTTGTACTACTACTACTACAACAACTACAACAACTACGCAACGACCAATACTAGTACTGCTGTAATCCAAGCTTCCTGAATCATAGCTGGAGACGAAAACTTATCGGATATCACTTTTATTTTACTTTACGTCATACCTGGATTAGATTATGCTTTTAGTATCACTCAGGTGAATAATTAACTGCAGGTGCTGTGTCCCGAACGATTCATACCCACAAGGCATCGCTCAGAGGTTGATGGACAAGGCAGGGAGTAACCACGACGGTACACTGTGCTGTGAAACGTGTCTCTAGCAGGAGCTAATATCACCCACCTTTTATATCTCATAATCTGGGTACGGAATCTCTGTCTAAAGCAGTTGTAGCTTCATGTCTCTTTATGTAAGTGAGGTTAAGGATGTGTTCTGGTTAGGTTAGGTTAGGTTAGGTTAGGTTAGCTGTGCCCTTCCGTCTCCAGTTTAGGAAGGGATCAACAGTGTGTATACAGTATGTTGTATGGTCTTCGAGTAAAGGAAAAATTCAATGTACTCACTTAACCTTATGAGAATCCATCCATCACTAAGTAAGGGAACCAGTCATATAGCCTCCCATAACGTAGGAACTAGAGCATCATATCTTAACCCTTTGAGGACTATGATTTAAACTATTGTCCTCAAAGGGTTAAATCATCGTCCTCAAAGAGTTAAATCTTCGTCCTCAAAGGGTTAAATCTTCGTCCTCAAAGGGTTAAATCATCGTCCTCAAAGGGTTAAATCATCGTCCTCAAAGGGTTAAATCATCGTTCTCAAAGGGTTAAATCATCGTCCTCAAAGGGTTAAATCTTCGTCCTCAAAGGGTTAAATCATCGTCCTCAAAGGGTTAAATTCGTCCTCAAAGGGTTAAATCATCGTCCTCAAAGGGTTAAATCATCGTCCTCAAAGGGTTAAATCATCGTTCTCAAAGGGTTAAATCTTCGTCCTCAAAGGGTTAAATCATCGTCCTCAAAGGGTTAAATCATCGTCCTCAAAGGTTAATCATCGTCCTCAAAGGGGTCAACTCAACTTAGATGGACAAATGATATATATATATATATATATATATATATATATATATATATATATATATATATATATATATATATATATATATATATATATATATATATATATATATTCTCACGACTCCGGTTAAGGGAAAAAATAACACGTGAATCTCTGAGGCTCGGAACCTGTGTCTTATAAATGTCTCCAGCGACCACTACCGCTCAGCCAGGCGCTACAACCTGAGGGCCAGGGGCAGGTTAGTGAGTTTTTAGAACCCGGAGTTAAGTGAAGGCGCCTCCACCTATCTGATTATGTCAAGGAGGATCAAGTTAAAGGCCTATTGGGAATTGTGTGTGTGTGTGTGTGTGTGTGACATGGAATTTGGACACGGAACTTGACACGGGACTTGCAGAACCATAACATCAACAGGCCACCAGATGAATCCTTTAGGACACGGAGATGACATGGCTGGACACGGTGATTAAAGGCAGACTGGACATAGCACATCTGAGACACGTGGGCAGCAGAAACATGAGGAAATAAAACAGTGGGAGATAGATAGGGAGGAGAGATGGTAGGAGAGATAGGGAGGGGAGATAGGGGAGGGAGATAGTAGGAGAGAGGGAGGAGATATAGTAGGAGAGATAGGAGGGGATATAGTAGGAGAGATAGGGAGGAGAGATGGTAGGAGAGATAGGAGGGGATATAGTAGGAGAGACAGGGAGGGGAGATAGTAGGAGAGATAGGAGGGGATATAGTAGGAGAGACAGGAGGGAGATAGGAGGGGAGATAGT
Source organism: Homarus americanus (assembly GCF_018991925.1). NCBI lineage: Eukaryota > Metazoa > Arthropoda > Malacostraca > Decapoda > Nephropidae > Homarus > Homarus americanus. Next base: position 984,108 of record NW_024751660.1, on the reverse strand, counting down.
AGGAGAGATAGGAGGAGATATAGTAGGAGAGATAGGAGGGATATAGTAGGAGAGATAGGAGGAGAGATGGTAGGAGAGATAGGAGGATATAGTAGGAGAGACAGGGAGGGATATAGTAGGAGAGATAGGAGGAGAGATGGTAGGAGAGATAGGAGGGGAGATAGGAGGGAGATAGTAGGAGAGATAGGAGGAGATATAGTAGGAGATAGGAGGATATGTAGGAGAGATAGGAGGGATATAGTAGGAGAGATAGGAGGAGAGATGGTAGGAGAGATAGGGAGGGATAGTGGAGAGACAGGAGGAGATAGTAGATAGTAGGAGAGATAGGAGGAGATAGTAGGGAGAGATAGGGAGGATATAGTAGAGAGATAGGAGGAGATAGTAGGAGAGATAGGAGGAGATAGTAGGAGAGATACAGGAGGAGATGTAGAGATAGGAGGAGATAGGAGGGAGATATAGGAGAGATAGGGAGGAGATAGTAGGAGAGATAGGAGGGATAGTAGAGAGATAGGAGGGAGATAGTAGGAGAGATAGGGAGGGAGATAGTAGAGAGATAGGGAGGGAGATAGTAGAGAGATAGTAGGAGAGATAGGGAGGGAGATAGTAGGAGAGATAGGAGGGGAGATAGTAGGAGAGATAGGAGGGGGAGATAGGAGAGATAGGGAGGGAGATAGTAGGAGAGATAGGAGGGGAGATAGTAGGAGAGATAGGAGGATATAGGAGAGATAGGGAGGGGAGATAGTAGGAGAGATAGGAGGGAGATAGTAGGAGAGAAGGAGGGAGATAGTAGGAGAGATAGAGTAGCCACACAGAATAAAGGTCTGGGGAGAGGGAAGGAGAGGTAGAGATTTGGGGTTGATTGGGAAGAGATGAAGATGATGAAAAGGAGGAGGAAGGAGAAGAAGAATGGGAAGTGGTGGTAGGTCAGAAGATTGTGGTAGTGGTTGTTGTTGTGGTGGTGGTGGTGGTAGTAGTGGTGGTGGGGGTGGTGATGGTGGTGGTGGGGTGGGTGGTGGTGGTGGGGGCAGGTGGTGGTGGTGGTGGTGGTGGTTGTGGTGGTGATGACTGTGGTGGTGGTGGTGGGGGTAGTGGTGGTGGTGGTGGTGGTGGTGGTGGTGGTGGTGGTGGTGGTGGTGGTGGTGGTGGTGGTGGGGGTGGTGGGTGGTGGTGGTGGTGGGGGAGTGGTGGTGGTGGGGGGTGGTGGGGGTGGTGATGGTGGTGGTGGATGGCTGTGGTGGTGGTGGTGGGGGTGGTGGTGGTGGTGGTGGTGGTGGTGGTGGTGGGGGGTGGTGGTGGGGGGTGGTGATGGTTGTGTGGTGGTGGATGGCTGTGGTGGTGGTGGTGGGGGGCAGTGGTGGTGGTGGTGGTGGTGGTGGTGGTGGGGGGTGATGGTTGTGGTGGTGGTGGTGGTGGTGGGGGGTGGTGGTGGTGGTGGGGGGGGAATGGTGGTGGTGGGGGGGTAGTGGTGGTGGTGGTGGTGGGGGGGTGGTGATGTTGTGGTGGTGGTGGGGGTGGTGGTGGTGGTGGTGGTGGTGGTGGTGGTGGTGGTGGTGGTGGTGGTGATGGTTGTGGTGGTGGTGGTGGGGGTAGTGGTGGTGGTGGTGGGGGTGGTGGTGGGGGTGGTGGTGGTGGTGTGGAGGGTGGTGGTGGTGGTGGGGGTGGTGGTGGTGGTGGGGTGGAGGTGGTGGTGGTGGTGGGGGGGTAGTGGGTGGTGGTGGTGGTGGTGGTGGTTGTGGTGGTGGTGGTGGTGGTGGTGGGGGTGGTGTTGGTGGTGGGTGGGGGGTGGGTGGGTGTGGTGGGGTGGTGGTGGTGGGGTGGTGGTGGTGGTGGCGGTGGTAGTGGTGGTGGTGGTGGTGGGTGGTGGTGGTGGCGGTGGTGGTAAACAGAGAGTAAAGTACCTGACACTAACATTATCAGCTGATTGCCATGCACCCTATCACCTACCTGAAGGGAGGCAGGACAGGTGTGAAGGAACATCAGGTTAGGTTAGGTTATCCAGTCACCTGTGAATCCTCAACCATTCTAAGCCAACCATCCTCTTTCGTTCATAACACACAAAGATACAGTTTATCCAACAATTTCAGATCAAATACAGGATTCAGGTATAAATTACAGGTACAGTATTCCCCGTGGTGACTGTATCGTGATGGTGGTACGTAACAGGTACAGAGTTACAATAAATATAGAATAACAAATTCACAAATGTTATTCAGTAATACCAGAACAAGAACGGATTTCACACGTATCTGGCAACGCTGACCTAACTTGACTTCCTCGTCTCGTTTTCTGCGGTGGTGGTGTGGTGTGTGTGTGTGTGTGTGTGTGTGTGGTTGTGTGTGTGTGTGTGTGTGTGTGTTTGTGTGTGTGTGTGTGTTTGTGTGTGTGTGTGTGTGTGTCAATCTGTGTGAAGTGTCATAGTGTAAGTAAGTGGTGCCATAGTGTGTCAAGTGGTGTTAGAGTGTGTTAAGTGGTGTCACAGTGTGTTAATTAGTGTCAAAGTGCAGGTTACGTAACGTGGTGAGATAAAGGTGTCATTTTATAAGTTAAGAGGTGTCACATTATATAATAAGTAGCGTCACAGTTTACTTAAGTGTCAAGCTAGTTAGACCTAGGTTAAGTATTGCCAAGTGCATGTAAGTGGTGTCAGATGAACATTAATATACAAAAGTACTTTATTAACAGTCATTTAAGTATATAAGTCTGTTAAGTAATTTGTAGATCACTTTACGAGAAATAAATGTATCTTAAAAACACTTATCTATAATCTCTTAAGTAACACTGACTATTACTTATTGGTTTTTACAGCTATAAATTGTAAATATTATAAGTAGTTATTTTTTTACAAGTATTCCTATTTCTTGTAGGTATAATCATTTTTTTCTTTCTGCTTTTATTTATTCTGTCGTCTTTAACAATTATTCAATGTCAATCTTTATCAATTACTCTATGCCATCTGTATCAATTATCTTAGTGGTAAGAATAACCAATTAATATCTATTGAGTTGAGGGGATCCTGTACTACTGTATATAATTCTTTATCACTAACACTAAAAACTTAACTTAATGTAATCTCATCCTCTATAAACATAAAGGATTATAAATAGGTTCTCGAGTTCACACACACAAAGGTTCGTATGCTATATAGATTTTCCGGCCTAAAAAACAAAATACAAACGCATAACTAAAAACATAAAAAACATAAACGCTTCAAAAAACATAAACGCATCAAAAAATCATAAACGCGTAAAAAAAAAAACATTACAAAACAAAAACACATGAAAAAATGCATAAAACAAAACGCATCTGTTATTCAACGTACGAACCTTTATAAAGAACTTTTGAAGAACGAGATCCGATTCTACTAACCCTCTGTAGACTTTACTAACAAAAAAAAAACTGTCTTTTTCTCTTCCTCGCCTGCCGCTGCTAAAGGATCCGTAAACAGGTAGGCTTAAGTCGTTGGTAGTGGCTTCCAATCCTCTTCTACTTAGGCTCAGCACCAGGGAGGGGAGGATCAAGGTGGTGTTTACTCCTCTAACCCCCGACTCTCCTCTGGTGCCTATATCCTCACTACTACACTATACCATGCTTGGCTGGCTTTAGTAGGTCAGGAGAGTAGCCCCCTCAGAGGTGTGTACGACTGTTAATCCACCGGGCTCTGTTTCTCCAGGTAATACAAGGATATATTTCACCTAAGGTTATTTTCCTTAAGGATATATTTCACTATTTTTCCCGGGTATTTTTCTACGTAATATTTCACCTATGGTATATGTTACCTGGAGTATATTTCACTTATATACTTCCCTTCCGGTAGAGTTGACCGTAAGTAAAGGTCATCTAATTATCTAATCAGACTAGTTAATCCAATATGGTCAGTGATTTAAGTAGGGAGAACCTCTGACCTATTAGTACTTAGCGTTGAGACACAAGTAAGTCAAGTTTAACAAAGTTGTAGGGTTAGTTCACCTGACGATTAGCCCCACAGCTTAGTTCACCTGACGATTATTATGTTGTCTTAGTTCCTGTGTGTTCATAAGAGTTAAAAATGTTCAGAAATTTTGACAATGTTCAGATTCCTTAATAAATGTTCAACGTACATTTTAAGATCACTAGCTGAACTATCTACAAAAAAATAATAAATAAATAAAATAAATAAATATTGAAGTGGTAACCGTGGTAACATGATCTTATTACCACCATGCTATTGTACTATTCCAGATGATACTAAATGTTACATAATACTTCCTTGAGATAAATGTATAGTATATATCAGGTGCAGCTCAGGTTCTCAGCCATGTTAATATTGTTATTATTATCCACTCTGTATCTGTGTTTTTCTGGCTAAATAAACTGTCCAATTCAATTCAATCTATCACTAGCTGAACTATCTATCACTAGCTGAACTATCTATCACTATCTGAACTATCCGTCACTAGCCGGACTATCCGTCACTAGCTGGACTATCCATCACTCGGCCATGGCAGCGTTTGTCCCGTGTATGTACCACCAACTCTTAAGCCCTACTGAGATGTGGCTAAGTCAGATTATCCTGTGTTTGTTGCGGCTTGTGTGGGTAGGGGAGAGGAGGGGGTGGGGGAGAGAGGGGGTGGGGAGGAGGGGTGGAGAGGGAGAGGAGGGGTGGGGAGAGGAGGGGGGGGGAGAGGAGAGGATAGGGGGTGGGGGAGAGGAAGGGGGTGGGGAGAGGAGGGGGGTGGGAGAGGCAGGGGGTGGGGGAAGAGGAGGGGTGGGAGAGGTGTGTCAGGGTGAGGAAAGGGTGAGGGGTGGGTACCATCAGGGAGACAGGCCCTCCCTCCCCACATATACAGGAGCCTCAGCCTCACACCTCCATACCCATACACTCTGACCGCTAGCTGCCCTTACTGGTGGAGAGGAGGGGGGAGGAGAGGGGAATAGGGGGAGAGGGAGAACAGGGGGAGGGTGAATTAGTGGTCATGGTCAGGACAATCCTGTGATGGACCTTGGAGGGGGGAGGTAATGGAACCGAGGGGAGAGGGAAGGGGGGTAGGGAGGGAGGGAGGAGGGGAGGGGAGAGGCACGTGTCTTGGGGGAGAAAGGGAGGGGGGAGGATGAGAGACAAAAGTTGGGTAGGAGGGGTATCATGGATCTGGGGAGGGGAGGGGTAACAGAAATAGCAAGTAATGGATACGAAGGAGGGGTGAAGGAGGAAGAGATGGAGTAAGGAGCCGGTGGAGGAAAGAGTGAGGTAGAGAAGGAGGAGGTAGAGAGGTAGTGGTGGAGGTAGAGAGGTAGTGGTGGAGGTAGAGAGGTAGTGGTGAGAGGTAGTGGTGGAGGTAGAGAGGTAGTGGTGAGAGGTAGTGGTGGAGGTAGAGAGGTAGTGGTGAGAGGTAGTGGTGGAGGTAGAGGTAGTGGTGGAGGTAGAGAGGTAGTAGGATGGACGGTAACTGTAGACGGGGGGGGGGCAGATGACCGTAGACCATAAAACATACTAATTAGTCTCCTTCGTTAACTTGGGGAAAATGATGTACAGTTGCGAACAAAATTCTCTGAACACTTGATAATATCTGGTATCTACTAATGGTTGTTACACTGGTCTATATCTACAGTACTAACACTTCTTTTCATCACACATTATGTCAGAACCACAAAACGGACAAAAACAAATTTATTCCTTAATACGAAGAAAAATCGGAGAAAATACTTTAAAATTCCAATGGCCGTCACCTAACGATTCTCAGGTAGTGTACTTACAGCCCAGACACTGTCCAGTATCCGGGGAGTTTTGTCCGCGACTGTACACAAACACACCTGTATCGAGCATAATTCTACCCACTCACTGAGCATAACATTATTGTTAGTGGTAAATAGTGAGGCGCCACTTAGTAAACACTATCACTATTAATGAACCCAAGGTATGCTAGTTCAGTGCTTAAGGCAGTATGACACTGTTAGGACTGACTCAAAGGTTAAGACTGAGTTAGGTTGTGTTAGGTCCGAGTCAGACTATGTTAGGAGTTTGTTAAGATTGTATCAAGACCGAGTTAGACTGTGCTAGGACTGAATTAGTGTACAGTATAGTTGAGACAGTCTGTGTTAGGCTGTCCTAGGTGAATTCCATCAGTGCAAGGTTGTGTTAAAGTGAAGAATAATAATCGGTGGACCCAGCTACCCATCCAAGCTCCCGCGGTCAGTCGGTCACGCCTTGGCCACAATACTGAGCCAGGTTAGGTTAGGCTTGTCTCTCCAATAGTCCTCTCCCCCGTTACCTCTACAGTACAGGGTGGGGTGCGTACAACTCTGCTTGACTTAAAACTAAACCACGAAAACAACATCTAAAGCTCCCATGATATTTACACCGAGACTCTACCAGTTAACGTTCACTTTGTACCAGATAACTCGAAAGATATTCATTCATGAAGTATAATTACCATACAAGTTTATAATTGGCTCAGCAGGAATATAGACAATGAGGTATACAGTTCAGCATGTGACCGCCCTCAGGGATAATGGTCTTCCGGTTTCGTTTAGGGGATGACCGCTAGGTGTATGTCACTAACACAGTAATACAGGATGCTGTAATGCGGTGATACAGTAACAGTGTTAAAGCAGCATTACATGAAGTAGTGTTACAGTAAGTACAGTGAGTGTTACAGCGGTGTTACAGGGAGTGGTGTGTTACAGCCATACAACAATACAGGAAGCCACAGACAGGCGCCCGGGGTAGTGTTGTTACAATAAATGTGTGTAGGAGAGACCAAGCAGACGGCAGTGTTGGTCTACTCGGTGAGGCGACCAACCTCTGGTGAGACAGTGAAGGAAGATGTTATGTAGTGTACTGTACAGCAGTTGGAGGTTGTGTGGTATATACTGTAGAGCTGTTAAGAGAATACCAGTGTAGGGTGTTATACAACTGTAGTGTGGCAGGTGTAGTACTGTCATAGTAATAATGTATGTGTGTATACTCTAAGGTATACTGTAGTGTTATTATACAAGTGACCATATACTAACACCATGTTCTCCTGACCACCACAGGGATGACAGTGGGTCTGACAGTCTGCTGCTCAGCCAGTGACGGGGCCGGGGGGAGCAGCGCGCCCCTGTGCCCCCCCGGCTGCGTCCCCCGGGTGCAGGCGCCGCAGTGCTCGGCGGGCGTGGCGCGGTGTGTGCTGGCCGTCCTCGACGACCTCCACTGCCGCTCCGTCGCCCGACCTCTCTCACTAGACGGCCGCAGCCTCTCCAGCGACGCGCGTGAGGCGCTCGGGGCCTCGCGTCTCCCCCTGCACGACCTCCGACGACACAAGCACCACCACCTCGACGACACCACCTCCGAGTCCTCGTATGACAGCGCCTCTGACTATCACCTGTATGAGGAGATACTGTACGAGGCCACCATTTCTCCCAGGCCCTCTGACACCCTCCCTCCCCCACTGCCTGCCAGGCCGCCACACCTCTTCAGGAACAGCGCTGTGCAGCAACAACCCCAGGAGTCACAGCCGCAGAAACAGCAACAGTCACGACATCAGCATTCTCGACCCCAGCAGCCGTTGCCTGTACAGCGCCGCCAACCACCAGAAGTACAAACCCAACAACCACATAATAAACAAGCGGTGCACCACGGACAGACGCCCGAGAAACAGACACACAACACACACACACTGCTACAACAGCCTTCACAGTGTCAGACTCGTACCAAACCAACTCCTCCTCCGAAGCCTCCGAAACCACAAAGATCTGTGCAGTCGCCGGGAGTCAAACCTGTACCTCCACTCAAGCCTGCGACAAGTCCTCCCTCAGCCCCAATGACCACCCCCAAAATCAGCCTTACAGCCTCGTCCCCTGTGGCGGCGACACAGGCCCAGGGCAGCCCATCACAGCAGCAGCAGCAACAAGAGGGGGCTGCAGTACTCAAACCCACAACCAATAAACCAAAGCAGCGTAGTAACCTCTACTCCATCTTCAGAGATCGTGACCACCGGCGCTGTCTCTCCGCCTCCCTGCAGCAAGAGTATCAGCAAGACTTTCAACAAGAATTCATCGGGGAGCAGCAGCAGCAACAACAGCAGCAGCAACACGCAGGTAAGGCCGCGGTAACTGCCAGCAGTTGCTCGTCGCTTGCCGGGGCTGAGGACGACTACGGGTTCAAAGTGGTGCCTCATGTTGTGTGAGGGACGACACAAGGCTCACCAGCAGAACAGAGATAACAGCTCCTTGTTGTCCCAGGCGAAGAGAACCTCTATCAGATGTCTCCTGGAGAGGTGTGTGTGTGTGTGTGTGTGCAACAAGGTTCAGGGATTATATGTGTAAGAGAACCACTAGTAAGAGAACCCCACATATGATGGTTCTTGGCCTAGTGTGTGTATATGAACCATCTGGCCTCGTGTGTGTATATGAACCATCTGGCCGGCCACAGGGAGGATGACAGGTGGTGTGATGAGGAGTGCCAGCTGAGAGACGCGACTCCCCGTCGAGTACTGTAGCTCGCACCAGCTGACTCACTGCCCGGGAAGACGCCCAGGGGCGTGGCAATGCTTCCCCGATCACCAAGGTGCTTCATATCACTCTTGAACTAGAGGGATAATTCTCATACGTACAGTGAAGATAAAAACTTTGTGTAGAAGTAAGGAAGAAAACCACCATTCACCCTCAGTGTACTTTTGTATTTACCAAACTGAAATGTTAAAAAAAAATAATAAAATGAAATGTTCTAAAAATGTAGTGATGTAGTGGACGTTTGTGAAGCTGAAATTATATATGACACTTTTAATTACTCTTAATACTATTGGAAACTGTAAAAGACGTTATGTAAGTTGGAGTTTGCGGGTGATGCTTCGCTCAAAAACTCGCTGGCAAATGTTCAACAAAAAAAAGGAAAACTATTAGAACATAACACTCATATACTACGAAGTGTTACGACGCGTGTGCTTGATGAATCCCCAAAAGATATCATTATACTTACATATCTAAACACAGTCCTGGAGAGATGTTGTAGAAGTAAACTAGTTACAAATTGTGTTAAGATAATGAACCTCGACAGACCAAAATTCCACAATTCTCAACAGAAAACTGTAAACACTTGGTGGGTGACTCAAACAAAACTTCAGGTTACTACTCAGGTTTACTAAATACCCAAAATAAAGGGTTGACGTGTGTAAATACTAATGATACAATTATGCAGAAAGTCTTTTAACAAACCTGAGAGTGAGAGCGCCCGGACTCGTGTAAGACAGTTCAGTGTCCCTCAAGACGCCAGCCGAGACGCTGACGTCATCAGGTGAACTGCGAGTCAGTGTTGCGTTAGTGGAACAAATTTAAACTAGGACGGCAGTAAAGGCGACGCGAGAACAACAAACACCTAATACTGTTTCTGACGCCTCACTTGTTGAACTTGTGTTACCAAACTGGGCGACGGAGAGTCAACACGGTCCCTTGGATCTGGGGGCCCGGGGCACACCCAGCCTGGCTCAGGGCAAACCTTGACTGACTTTGGTAGGCCTGGGGCACACCCAGACTGGCTCTGGGGGCCCGGGGCACACCCAGCCTGGCTCAGGGCAAACCTTGCCTGACTTTGGTAGGCCCGGGGCACACTACCAGGACCTACAGCACAGTACAGGTAATCGTCATCGCTGAGACAGTGACTTCCGGCACCGAGATGTGATTCAAGTTTGTGGAGCAGAGATACATTGTCGCTCCAAGATGTGTGTGTGTAGTGGTGAGACACTTGGTACTGCCACCAGACAGCCGAGTGTCTCGGCTCTCCATGCCTTGGAATACGAAGCAAGGTCCTCCTGTCTACCCCTCCCCCTCCCCAATTCCTTCAGCCTCAGGCACTCTGCGGACATCAACAAGGTTCCTACGCTAGCAAGAACCCATCACTTCATCCCTATGTGGAAGCTCAGCAGGACGACAGGGCGTCTCTTCCTCGTGTACTGTAGGTGGTGACAGTCTGAGACATGATCAGTGGCCAGTGTTTCTACCACAACGATGACTCAACAAAACTGAAACCCACTTAACAACAACTACCACCACAACAAAAAATCATAACAACAACAATTACCACCACAAAAAAGCAATACTACCATAACAGTAACTGTTACCACCAACACCACTACTACCACAACAACCCTCACCCCCATCACCACTACTATGACAGCAACCATCACCACCACTATTATCACAGCAACCATCACCACCACCACAACTACCACCATCACACCCCTGGTAGCTGTGGTAGGACTAAACAAACATCATATGGGCAGTGTTTACGCTGTGTACATCTTTTTGGTTTACACTATGTACACATCAATGTTTACACTGTGTAAACATTGATATTTATTTTGTGTACACTTTCACGCCCCGGCGAGGTCGTCCCCACCTGTCAACACACAGGGTGTAGGTAGGTGTAGTCCCCTTACCTAGGTGTAGTAATCAGGTGACTCACAGACTGTCACCAACACACAGGTACACAATACACAGGTCTCACAGGTACACAGGCTCACAAGGTATACAATAAAATATTTCACCAGAAGGTACACAAATCAGTGTTGCCAGGTCGACGGTATACAAGGTGGTACAGTGTTACCAACTCTCACCTTCCTGTCGAGATCGTCATGTCAGGTCCCAGTGCCTGTACCCCGTTATCTCCAGTACACCCCCTACACTCCACCCCCCACACCCTCCCACCCACCCCCACACCCCACAACCCAGCACCCCCACCCCTCCCACCACCCCCTGACCCCACAACCCTGCACCCCACACCCTCCCACTCCACCCCACACCCCAACTCCGCACCCCCACACCCTCCTACCCACCCCCCACACCCCACAACCACCCCCACACCCTCCTACTCCACCCCCCACACCCCACAACCTGCACCCCTCACACCTCCTTGTAATTCACCCCCACACCCTCACAACCCGCACCTCATTGACCTCCTGCTACCCACCCCCACACCCCTCCCCACCCACCCCTACACCCTACAACCTGCACCCCACACCTCCCACTCCACCCCCACACCCCATGAACCTGGCACTCCCTCACATTCCTCCTACTCCACTCCCCCCCATACACCCCATAACCTGCACCCCCTACACCCTCCTACCCACGCCCCCTACACCTCCCCACCACCCCCCACATTCCTACAACCCACCCTCTCTACACCTCCTACATCCCTACACCCTCCTTCTCACTCTAACCCCCCTTACACCCAATCGCACTATGAAGACAGATCACCACAGATCCCTAGTATGTCAACGCCATCAGTAATGACCGGTCAGCCCGCCTACTTGCTAGTATAAACCTTCTCTATAACCCGTTCTCGCGGTCTTCATACTACCGTGTTAGGTCACACGGTCGAGCCGGCAATTATACCCGCGTGAACAGGTGATAATTGATAGCTGATAGATGCTGGTGTATGATAGATGTTGGTGTATGATAGATGGTGTATGATAGATGCTGGTGTATAATATATTCTGGTGTATGATAGATGTTGGTGTATGATAGATGGTGTATGATAGATGCTGGTGTATAATATATTCTGGTGTATGATAGATGTTGGTGTATGATAGATGGTGTATGATAGATGCTGGTGTATAATATATTCTGGTGTATGATAGATGTTGGTGTATGATAGATGGTGTATGATAGATGCTGGTGTATAATATATTCTGGTGTATGATAGGTGTTGGTGTATGATAGATGGTGTATGATAGATGCTGGTGTATAATATATTCTGGTGTATGATAGATGTTGGTGTATGATAGATGGTGTATGATAGATGCTGGTGTATAATATATTCTGGTGTATGATAGGTGTTGGTGTATGATAGATGGTGTATGATAGATGCTGGTGTATAATATATTCTGGTGTATGATAGATGTTGGTGTATGATAGATGGTGTATGATAGATGCTGGTGTATAATATATTCTGGTGTATGATAGATGTTGGTGTATGATAGATGGTGTATGATAGATGCTGGTGTATAATATATTCTGGTGTATGATAGATGTTGGTGTATGATAGATGGTGTATGATAGATGCTGGTGTATAATATATTCTGGTGTATGATAGATGTTGGTGTATGATAGATGGTGTATGATAGATGCTGGTGTATGATAGATGCTGGTGTATGATAGATGATGGTGTATGATAGAAGCTGGTGTATGATAGAAGCTGGTGTATGATAGATGTTGGTGTATGATAGATGGTGTATGATAGATGTTGGTGTATGATAGATGGTGTATGATAGATGCTGGTGTATGATAGATGATGGTGTATGATAGAAGTTGGTGTATGATAGATGGTGTATGATAGATGCTGGTGTATGATAGATGGTGTATGATAGATGTTGGTGTATGATAGATGGTGTATGATAGATGTTGGTGTATGATAGATGGTGTATGACAAGGTTTTCTACACGTTTGTCTACCAGTCCTGAAACACGACCTGTGATTGGCTAACTGCCTCTTCCTACAACTCTTCGAAGGACGATCCTGATTGGTTGGAGAGGTTAGTAGTGTGTGAACTTGCTACACACCTTTCTACGCCCACTACACACCCTACTACGCCCACTGCACACCCTACTACGCCCACTACACACCTACTACGCCCACTACACACCCTACTACGCCCACTACACACCCTACTATACCCACTACACACCCTACTACGCCCACTACACACCCTCCTGCACCCACTACACACCCTCCTACACCCACTACCCTCTCACGTTTAAGGACGAGTTCCGTGGGAGTAGACGAGACAGAAAATATGTGAAGAGAATGTGTAAAACTAAACGAGAGAGAGAGAGAGAGAGAGAGAGAGAGATAAGAAAAAAAAAAGCCAATTATATTCAACTTAATCAGCCAAACTCCAGGCCAGAAAAATGCGTAAAATCAGACAAAAACTAAATATTTTTCTCCTTATTTCTTGGTTAAACTTGAAGTGCCCAGGGTCAAGAACAATACCTTAGCTATCTCGTACATTAGGTCGACTCTCACCTTTTGTTTCCGTTGTAATGTGGGTCTTAAGCGGCGGGAGTGTTGATGTAGCTCTTCCTTGCGTGGCCACAAACTCGTGACGGGTTAATTTGAGTCACAGAGGCGCGAAAGGTCAGTGAAGTCTTGACCGTGTTGTTGTTGGTGGTGGTAGGGAGGAGGGGTGGTAGGAGAGGTGGTGGTGGAGGTAAGGGCGGTGGGGGTGGTGGTAGGAGAGGTGGTGGTGGAGGTAAGGGTGGTGGGGGTGGTGGTAGGGGTTAAGTCAAGAGGTCACTACAGTCTTTGAACATTGTCTGAAGTTGGTTCTGTGTGTGTGTGTGTGTGTGTGTGTGTGTGTGTGTTAAAACAATATATAAAACAGCAGGACATTTTTTTTCTCACATTACTTCTACTACCGCCACTACTACTAACACCTCTACTGCGGCTACCACCTTCACCACAACTACCACCATCATTACCACAACTACCACCATCATTACCACAACTACCACCAAAACCACCACTACCACCATTCTCAATCTTACCAAACAACACCTTTAAAACAGGTTATGGAAAAAAACGTGTTTGGCGAAATGAATTAGAGGAACAAACGCCTTTCAAAACATCACACACACACACACACACACACACACAGACACACACACACACACACACACACACACACACAACATTAAAAGTTAAGACGAAAAAATAAATTGCCAATACAACGTTTCATGTTTGGATTTAGAGAAACACAAAACATTCCAAACACGAGGACAAAAACTGTGTCGTCTGGGCTGTGTTTGGTGTTTGGAGTAAAGGAAACAAATAAAAGAAAAGAACCGGACACTTTTAGAAGAGAGTTTGTGCCAGCGAGAAATTTTTCCCCAAACTTGTGGCAAAATCACGACTTGTTGTTTGTCTTGGGAGGCTCTGGGACCTTGTTTGGTTTGGTGTGTGTGTGTGTGTGTGCTATGAGTTTATATGTAAGTATGTATATGTGATTAAATGTCAAAAAGAGAGTGAAAACATACACACACACATACACACACACATACACACACACACATACATACATACACACACACATACACACACACACACACACACACACACACACACACACACACACACACTCCTGGTCAACAGTGCTACACACATCACGACCACACAATACTCCATAAAAACACTTGTTCGAGGAAATTACAGACAATGATTTACTTTAGAAATAGTTCAGAGAGAGAGAGAGAGAGAGAGAGGGGGGGGAGGGTATGTGTTGACGTACAACTTTCATGCTATTTTGACTTCCACATTTGCACTGTTGCTCGAGTGACTTGGTTAGACGCGTTTTAATATCTTTACCTACGAGATAAAAACAAAATATTTGCTTACGAGCTTTTGAGATTCCGGACCCTGGTTACATCTCTCTCTCTCTCTCTCTCTCTCTCTCTCTCTCTCTCTCTCTCTCTCTCTCTCTCCCTCACTAGGGACTAGGGATTCTTACTGAGCGCCAGCCAGCCGTGACGTTCAGTAAAGCGTATCATGGCTACCAGAGACTCGTTATGCTATACCTGCCCCGAGGCTGGTGTCTCCTGTAGGGGTCATAGCTCAGTGTGTGTGTGTGTGTGTATTTTCACTCTCTCTTTCTGATATTTAATTTCATACTTACATATAACTCATAACACACACACACACACACACACACACATAAATCCAACATCTCATATTTTGTTTTCGTGCAGGCGACCCGTTAACAAAAAGCCGCAATAATGGACACAACCTCCTCTTACAACACCCACACACTAACGTCGTCTTCAATGGAGTGTACGGTGAAGAGCCTTTACCACACACTCAGGTGAGGAGCGTCAGTGTGTAGTGAACTAGGTGTGTCTCTCCAGCTGTGTAGTATAATGGATGGTTCTGTCTAATGATGAGTTTATTTACAATAGATTTCAAAGTTACAGTGTCAGTTAACATCACAGAGCCAACGCACACACACACACACACACACACACACACACACACACGTTTTTACGACGTTCCGAAAATTCTTTCCTTTCCTCTTAAAATGCGTCGTCTGCGTCCGAAATCGCTCAAATACACCCATGTTTACCCTCACTGCCTCACCCCAGGCCTACTGCCGTCCCCCGTCCCCAGCCTCCTCGAGCACTTGACGTATTTACGAGGGAAGGATTATTGGCGCTTTTCACGATTCATCAGTGTTTGTGAGTCAATAAAATGTGGTGGTGGTGGTGGACGGGGATGGTGTTTGTGTGTTGGTTCACGGCGGGTTTGATCCTCTCTGCCTTGTTGAGAGAGGATCAGAAACTGTTTATGACTGTCTTAGGCCGCCTCCTTTATTTAGATGTTCAGTTGTTTTATGAACATATAATCTATTCTGTGTTTGGAAAATGACGACGTGGAATGGAGACCCACGCGTGACACCAAGCGAAACATAACAAGTGTGATCTCTCGGCCCACACTAACAACATCCAAGTGTCACAGCTTCTTCACACTTACTCACACTTTCATCCTCAAGCCGAAGAGATTAAGTAAAATCCTCGTTAAGATTCCTTTATACAACACAGTGTAGGAGACGCTGGGGAGAAGTCACAGGGGATAAGCGTCCTGCTGGATCCCTCTAGACATTTTTTTTTCGTCTGATTTTGCGAAAGTGTGACGACCATAACTCAGGGTTCCTCACACAAGGTCATAACGTGGTGGGATTAAGTGCGTTAGTCGGGTGGATTACGTGGATTTATGAGACATGGAATCCTACATTGGAGCCTCCCTCATCTACCAACATCCACACACACACACACACACACACACACACACACACACACACACACACAGGTACTGACCTGGTGGATGACCTAAAGGCACGGCACCCCCCTCACCTCACCTGTGACCGTGTACACAAACAACCATTTCCTTCCACTATACATTTCCCTCCCCCTCACCTTGTCTCCCCCTCACCTTGTCTCCCCCTCACCTTTTCTCCCCCTCACCCCTCCAGCGTCCAACAACAACCGCAGCAAAACCAAACGATAACACTTGTCCTGTCTAAGAGAAGCAACACGAATACCACTCCCTACACCTGTCCAGTAACACCTGCTCCTACCACACCTGTCCAACAACGGTGAAAATAAACAGCACTTGTTACATATAATCACCTTCACCAAACAGCCATCATCACTGTTAGTAACACCGTGACACTGCTCCAGTCTATAACTTACTGTGACTGTCTCAGATGTACTGTACTGTAGCCCCGTGACTCACCAAGAACTGTAGGTGTTGGTAACTCATGTAGTAATCATCAGTGTAGGCTGGAACAATAAATGACATGAAAACAACGACAAAACTTCCATCAGAATCGAATGAGATTGAACCACAATATGAAAATAATGCTGCATAGATTCACTGTTGGTCTTACGGTAACAACTGAACAGGAATCATAAATAGCTCTTAGTCAGCTGTGGACGAGAGAACAAAACAAGTGAACCTCGTGACCAAGGTACCGAGTGTAGTGTATCAGCAAAGTCAGTCGTAGGGGTCAGGTCTTCAAGTGTTGGCGAGAAAGTGACTAAACCCCGCTCACTGTATCTCTTTGATGATGATGATGATGATGATGATGATGATTATAAGAACAGTTTCTCTCTCCCAATGACAATTATTATCATTATATACTGTACTCGCTATAAAACCTTTCTCTTTATAATCTGTAAAGTTTCCCATTAAACTTTCCCTGCATTTATACATACAGGAAATAATCATGCAAATTCTAACCTTCATAATAAACACATCAAGTTTATCTTCCACATTAAAAGTTCTCGCAGTTTCCTCCTCAACAGTGCTCCAGCTTGCCGCCTCTTGTACACGGAGCATCTCTCAACGTCTCCGATATACTGTATGTACTGTAGTCCTTTTCAACATTTAATATACTAAACAATCACGTCTTCAAGATTTACATTTTTGGCTCATCTTTGGCGGCGTCTGGTCTCCCCTCCTCCTCCTCCTTCTTTTTATTATCGGTCAACATTTTAGGCGTGTGACCTCCTCCTCCGCCGCCTTCTCCTCCTCCTTTGAACTTTGACCTTGTACTCGCTGCCCTGCCAGAGCCGTGTGTGGGCGTGGTGCACATTTTTCTCGGTAGACGTGTGGGATAAATGACTTAAGATGGTAATTATAAAGACCCTCTCTAGTGTTAAGTCGTCTCTTGTGTGTCTTTTATACCAAACAATGAATACACGTTGTTGTAATACAGTTGTAGGCTGAGTAGAGTTGTATGTGTACTGTATTTTGTATTATACAAGTGTAACACGACTCAAGTGTGCGTGTATCTTGTTGACCACCAGAGTAGAGTGTGTACAGTAGAGGCTCGGCGAGTTTGTGTTGTGCCGTAGTGGTGAGGGTTGGCTCAGCCCCCCAACATGGTCGCCTCCACCAGTGCCGGCCACTCACTCCCTCACCTCCCGGGCACTCTAGCTGGCACCTATGTCCACCACAGCTACAAGATGCCAGACCGCTTCAGTGCCAAGCTAGAGTCCCGGAGTGTGGAGCAAACTGACCCTATAGCTACCCTGAGGTGCACAGACTCACAGCTTCCTGGTATAATGATGTAGCTTCCCAATACCAAGGTCAAGGTGTCAGCGTGGGTGGGTCAGAGGGGAGCATCTCTGTAATGGATGCGAGAGCCCTGGTTCGAGCCCCGCTGATACTGTGGGAATATTATAGTACATGTGTGACCTACAGTACACTAACGTCAGCTGATATACACTACAGGACTTTTCTACAACTAGACGCATTTTGTGATGGTAGGGCGTGTAGTGCCAGCTGGTGAGAGTTTAGCGTCCCAGCTGGTGATGGTAGGATGTTTAGCGTCCCAGCTGGTGATGGTAGGATGTTTAGCGTCCCAGCTGGTGACGGTAGGATGTTTAGCGTCCCATCTGGTGATGATAGGATGTTTAGCGTCCCAGCTGGTGATAGTTTAGCGTCACAGCTGGTGATGGTTTAGCGTCCCAGCTGGTAATGTTTTGCACTACAGCTGGTGATGGTTCAGTGTCCCAGCTGGTGATGGTTTAGCATCCCAGCTGGTGATGGTTTACAGCTGGTGATGGTTTAGCGTCACAGCTGGTGATGGTTTAGCGTCACAGCTGGTGATGGTTTAGCGTCACAGCTGGTGATGGTTTAGCGTCACAGCTGGTGATGGTTTAGCGTCACAGCTGGTGATGGTTTAGCGTCACAGCTGGTGATGGTTTAGCGTCACAGCTGGTGATGGTTTAGCGTCACAGCTGGTGATGGTTTAGCGTCACAGCTGGTGATGGTTTAGCGTCACAGCTGGTGATGGTTTAGCGTCACAGCTGGTGATGGTTTAGCGTCACAGCTGGTGATGGTTTAGCGTCACAGCTGGTGATGGTTTAGCGTCACAGCTGGTGATGGTTTAGCGTCACAGCTGGTGATGGTAGGGTTTATGACACTAGATTACCTGATCTACGTGTACACGATGATTCCCTCAGTACCTTCATCGCTGCTTCCAGACTCCTGCATGTTACTGTAACTTGTCTTTTATAATGTAGCTCTCATTACACCACCAAGTCTGAGAACATGTGATTACTTTATAACGGAGAGTAGAGTGTAACTATTTACTCTTTGTTTACCTTTCTGTGTAACTGTCTGTCAACATTGTAAACAATCACATAGATACATGTTGTCCCGGGTCGAGGCTCCAACCCGGCCACTGGTGCTCGCCTCTCACTCTACTGGTCCAGGGTTCGAGCCCCTTAGCCGGGTGTGAAGGACAACACCAGAGGAAGGTGTGACGCCTTCAGTGTCTCGTCTGGTATTAATGACATCAGTTTTACACCCAAAAGTCATAAATCATAAAACCACTTTTTTTTTTAATTTGATAAAAATATAAACCGACATAAAACCTGTGTGACTTAACTCGGTTTTTGATGACGTCAGTCGAGGGAGAGAAATTGTATTGTCCCAAGTTCTCAACAAATAATTACGGTAATGCATTTATATTTCAAACACAAATTATCAAATAGAATCATAGAAAATTGTCTTAACAAAATAGAACCTTTTATATACTGTTAATAAATTACATTTCTTATCATATGTGTTTTACAATATTATTACCGTACAGGTCTGTCGCTTAGTTTATACACATGTTTATGTTATATAAAGATGTTTAAAACTATTCTTACGGGTAAACAGAGAGAAACAACTGAAGGTACTGATGAGCCTCAAGTGTTTACAATGTTGCGCCTCAATTGTTTACAAATACCTCGGGTGACGTCACGCCTAACGCCCAGTCAATGATTATTTTGGTACACTTTGTGAACAGGTTTTATGTTGTGAGAAAAAATGAATCATTCATTATTGTAAAGAAAAGAACAAACAACACGTGTGTTGGTGTTGGCCTTCACAGCACATGGTAGACGCGTCCGGTCCTGTGCGAGGCGCTGCGTGTACTTTACACCAGAACATGTGTGTCCTGTGAGTGTATATACTGACTTAAGTGTGACCTTCAAGGGTCAAGTTGTTTATTGTACACAAATATTGACATGAGTGTGACCCTCAAGGGCGAAGATGTTTACTGTCAACCAATACTAACTAGAGTGTGACCTTCAAGGGACAAGTTGTTTATTGTCAACCACTTGAGTGTGGCCCCTCAAAGGTCAAGTTGTTTATTGTCAACCACTTGAGTGTGGCCCCTCAAAGGTCAAGTTGTTTATTGTCAACCACTTGAGTGTGAGTCAGGTTAAAGTGAGTCCCGGAGGCTTGTTGACCCTCCTAGATGCAAAAACTAGTTGCCTGCCTAACTTTAAGAGTGTACAGTACAGTACAGTACAGTAGTGTCGTGACTATGTGAACGGGAGTCTCCCATCCTCCGCTGCCAGTGCCTAATTTTTAACTGTGTCCACTTGTGTATATTTGTATTTTATTTCCCCATTGCTCATAAGTTAGCGTGCCATACTGCAGTGCTCGACCAGCTCTCACATTATACGTGACGTCAAAATAATAAAATAATTAACTCATAAATTGTAAATACGTAAACTGGTGAACGGGTGGTCGAGAAACAGCAAAGTCGGGTCTGTTCAACCTTGATCATTTGTGTGCATATTGTACATGGTTTATATGGGTTATATATATACTGTATAACAAAGGGACTCTAGCCTCTATGGTCGATGTGGGATAACACCCTCTTACCTCCCCGAGCACCTGGCACCGTCTCGGGGGAAAAGACAAGTGTGTTTATTTATATCTTATGTTTGTTGATTCACCTGTAATGTAAATACTGAATTAGTGTTAAGTTCACCTAGTGTCCACTATGACGTCACAGTTAACTTTGTTTGTTTAGCTCACGACGATGGTCCTTGTCATGGCAACCCAGCTGTCATGGCAACTACCTGTCATGGCAACCACCTGTCATGGCAACCACCTGTCATGGCAACCACCTATCATGGCAACCACCTGTCATGGCAACTCAGCTGTCATGGCAACTACCTATCATGTCAACCACCTGTCATGGCAACCACCTATCATGGCAACCACCTGTCATGGCAACCACCTGTCATGGCAACCACCTATCATGGCAACCACCTGTCATGGTAAACCAGCTGTCATGGCAACCCACCTGTCATGGTATCCCAGCTGTCAACGTAATCCTCATGGTAACCATGCCGCCATGGCAACTAGTCATGACAGTCTAGTGCCATGGCAACTCAAATATCAAGGTAACATATACGGTAATCTGACTGTCACAGCAGCCAGGTGTTATACTGTAGTTACCCAGCTGTCATGGCAGCAACCCAACAGTAATGGCAGCAACCCAACAGTAATGGCAATAATGTTTTCATGGCAATCTTACAGTCACAACAACCTGGAGTCATGATACACCAACTATTATGACAAGCCAGGTGTCATGGTCAGGATATTGCTGCAATAGGAAACCAGTTGTCATGGTAACACCATTCATGACAATCCTGCTGTCATGGTAACGGTGATAATAACCCAAGTGTTATGCCAAGATGAACAGATCATTAAAGCTATTATGACAACCCACAAGTTATTACAATGGCCATACAACCAAGTAATGGCCATCCAACTGTCATAGCAGCACCGATATCATGGCAACAGTCATGGCAACGCTGTTATAAATAAAAAGACCTAACACTAATCTGTTTGGCACAGCCCGTCATGACAACACCTGTTGCCATAACGACCCGGTGGCCATGACAGCCATGGTGACCATGACAACATCATCGTTATAGCAACACCGGTGTCATGATAACAACGTCGTCATGGCAACCCCTAGTTTGGGTGACCTCGTCGTCATGGCAACCCCTAGTTTGGGTGACCTCGACATGGCAACATCGTCATTATGGCAACACCGGTGTCATGGCAGCCCGGTGGCCATGGCACAGGTGACCACAAGGCCCCCGCTCACATTTTGTAAGATACAGGGTCCCAAGGACCTACCTAAATATACACTTGTTCTTAAGATGTGTTTTACTGCTCCTCTCAACACACAAACTTACACCAAAGATTAAACCAAACCAAGAAAAACTAAACCAAACTTAACAAAATTAAAATAGATTATCCTAATGAAAATAATATACAAAATTGGGCGGCCATAAAAAAGGCAAAGATTAAAACAAACTAAAATTATAAAAAAAAACAGTAATACCACAATACCTTAAGAAATTAATCATAACCAAATAAAAAGTTGGTAAAATTTGGTTATACCAAATAATAATAATAATAATAATAATAATAATAATAATAATAATAACTGATATTGGATCAAAGGAAAAAAGTATTAACTGAGCAAATCAATGACAAAATTCAGTTATACAAAAAGAAACAATTAGTAAGTACCAATATATGAGTACGGACCAATATATGATGAGTAATAATAACTAATTAAAAAATTACAAAACCAAAATTAAAATAAGATGAAGGAATCTGAAAGGAATAAAAATATAAGAGAAATAAATAAATAAAAAAATATGATAAAAGGGGAAAAATAAACGATGAAAAGATAATTATAAAAAATGACAAAAACTGAGAAAAAAAATAAAAAATAGTGATGACAAGTAGACAGGGAGAATAAATTATATAAAATGAAAAAATAAAAACAAAAAGATTGAAAGGAAGAAAAAAACAGAAAAAGTGAAAATGACCAAAAAGGATAATGAAATAAATAAAAATAACGAGAAACATGAAAATAAGAAAAACAAAAACAAAATAAAAGATGAGAAAATTAAAAATACAAAATAACAATAGAAAAGGGAAATAAAAAAGAAAATAAGAATAACAAAAAACTCAGACATAAACATAAATAGAATAATGCCAAAATAAACAACAAAAATGCAAAAAAATAAAAGATGCAAAATATCAATACCAAATAAGTTAAGAAGACAAAACAAGTCAAGAAAATATTAAAAAAATATTAAACCCCAAAAAAATAAAACTAATGAAATAATATATAAACACCAAGACTATTAGAGTAAATAGCAATACCCCCTACATGAAAACTAATACATCAACACCTCATCAGCCAAGACTATAATATAAACTAAATCACACATATTTACCTGGAGAAAATAATTGGGACACATCTGTTTATTATAAAGGTGTGCAATGTGTTTATGACGACACACACACACACAGGTACATCACATCACTCCCCTGTACCTGTAGATGAACCTGGTACAGTACACGACAGGTAGGTCACCAGGTAAGGCTGTGGTACGTGGCTCAGATTAATTCAGATTTCTTCATAATACTCAGCCAGACAGATTTGGGTGTAAAGTGTGAAGATGCAGAGTTAGGTGGCAGTTGTCAGGAGAGAGAGAGGGGGGGGGGGGCATTACTCTATAGTGCTTAGCATAAAAAAAACAAAAAATATCTAGATTTTCACTAACTAAATTCATTCACTATAGACGTACAGACGAGGCACAGTTCCGAGTTATCAAATCCATAAAAAAAAATATACATATATATATAATTCTCCTGAAGATATAAATGTTATCATAAACAACAACAGAGGAGTGAGTGACGTCATGAAACAAACATCAACATAGGAGTGAGTGACGTCATGAAACAAACATCACCATAGGAGTGAGTGACGTCATGAAACAAACATCAACATAGGAGTGAGTGACGTCATGAAACAAACATCAACAGAGGAGTGAGTGACGTCATGAAACAAACATCAACATAGGAGTGAGTGACGTCATGAAACAAACATCACCATAGGAGTGAGTGACGTCATGAAACAAACGAACATCGCCCAGGTAACTAACCGACCATTCATGTTTACATTATTCATTCAATCATTGTTTCATTTCGGCTCCACTCACGACTCTCCTCACTTGTTAGAAGGGAACAAAATATATGCATTGGGGTCATAGGCGAGGAGGCGACGTCAGGCAATACTGTCATCTTGAAACAAAAGACAATTACGTGGGAACCAACTCTTTCAACAGGTCAGGTCAGGTAAAGATGGGATGCGTTAGGTCTGGTTAAGTTAAGTTACCCATAGCTCTGTACGTGTCCAAGAGCAGCGTATCCAAATAACTATGTCTTTAATTTACGTTCATCCAGGGTCACATGTCATAACTGATGCGACTGAGTGTTGTAGGTTTACGTCACCGGATACGACCTACAGTAAGTATACAATTATAACAACTACAACGAAAAGTGATAAAGTGAAAGGAAAAAAGTAATTAACATAGATAAAATATAAGTACTAGAAACAACTAAATAAAATAAAGAAAAGTATAAGTAAAAAAATATATTATCTAGGAAAATTAAAAGTACGACAAATTATAAACTCCCAGAATTCTTATTAAAATCAAAAAGTATTACGACACAAATTCCTATAAGCAAAAATATTACTAGAAATACATAAATAAACTAAAACTCTTAAGTAAAAAGTAGATCAATCAAAATGATAAAAAGTACCCAAAAAAGTATATATCGACAAAACTAATGAGTAATAAGTAAGAGAGGAACAAGTAGCCAGAATATAAGAACAGCTCAGGTGGATAATATACTGTACTAGCTATTAAGGGTTATGTTATATGAAGTCTGACTCGTCTACACACAAAAAACTGCCGCATAGTACCAGTACACATACATACATACATACATACATACATACAAAATACAGTACATGGACACACACAGAGTTAAACTACGGTGATCCTGAGGAGAGTGTGTGTGTGTGTGTGTGTGTGTGTGTGTGTGTGTGTGTGTGTGTTGGTCGCATTTTATAAATTTGATTCTAGTTAGCGAGAAGACCACCCTAAGAAACACACCTTAGTTGTTAGAGTGAGTGAAGGAACAAGGTCGTTAGGTTGTGTTGGATATTGGTAGTTAGAGTGAGTGAAGGAACAAGGTCGTTAGGTTGTGTTGGATATTGGTAGTTAGAGTGAGTGAAGGAACAAGGTCGTTAGGTTGTGTTGGATATTGGTAGTTAGAGTGAGTGAAGGAACAAGGTCGTTAGGGAGTGATTGGCCATTGGACCCTCACGGCTTCAACAGCCTGACTTAATATATGGGGGCCAGCCTCAGGGCAGAGCCTTTGTAATTATATGTTAAGTGTCTGCCAGGTCACACACACACACACACACACACACACACACACACACACACACACGTTCTCTCTCCCTCTCTCACTAATTCCTATTCTATGTTTTTCTTTCCATTTCTTTCACTTCGCTGTTTCAGTTCCCCCCTCCCTCCCTCCTCTCCCCCACCTCCTTCTCTCCTCCTCTCCCTCCCTCTCACCCATCCTTCCTGCCTACCCTCTCCCCCCCTCTCTCCCTCCCTTCCTAAATGACTTCTTCAGACTGAGAGGCAAAAGAGATCAGGTAATTTCCGGTCAATATTATTCAACAAATTCCTTTTCTTCTTCTTTTTTTACTTTTATTTATTAAAACTTAACAGACGACGAAATTAACAGTTGGGAGGTTAAAATAATTGACTGGGTCATTTTTAGTTGAGAGAGAGAGAGAGAGAGAGAGAGAGAGAGAGAGAGAGAGAGAGAGAGAGAGAGAGAGAATAATAAGAAAAATTATGCGAATTCGGAGAAAACAAGAGGAAAAATAAGAAAAAAATAAGAAAAACATTGAAAACAAAAAATTAAATAAAATAGTAAAAGAAACGAAGAAGAAAGAATATTATATAAACCTCTCTCGGGTAAGTCGTTAATAATTCACCTTGAAGAAGTAGTGAGAGTCTGGGTGTTGACAAAAACTGTACCGAGCTCTCTCTCTCTCTCTCTCTCTCTCTCTCTCTCTCTCTCTCTCTCTTTCTTCAAACATCACTAATTATTAATCTTTTGTGTCCTATTTATTTTTGCGATTAATAATAATAACAATAATAA
The DNA here is from genome assembly GCF_018991925.1 of Homarus americanus. Classification (NCBI taxonomy): domain Eukaryota; kingdom Metazoa; phylum Arthropoda; class Malacostraca; order Decapoda; family Nephropidae; genus Homarus; species Homarus americanus. The sequence goes on along the minus strand of NW_024751660.1, from coordinate 958,752 downwards.
CAACAGCAATGATAATAATAATAATAATAATAATAATAATAATAATAATAATAATAACAATAATAACAACATGATAATAATAATAATAATAATAATAATAATAATAATAATAATAATAATAATAATAATAATAATAATAATAGTAATAACCCACCAACTGTTATTAACACTCAGGATAACGTGGGTGACTTTTATTATAGAGTTCGTCCTTGTTTCCCAGTGACCTTTGACCCCAGGTGACCCCCGCATGACCTCCAGCAGCCGGGGTCATGGATGCGTTACGTTCACAGTGGGTCGTACGTCACAGTTTAGGACGTACGGCAGTATTGTTAAGCATTTTGTCGTCAAGTTGTGCGTCTCGTTTAAGTGTATGTCTATTACATACATGGCCATCTCAATGTTGGTGTAACTATATTAAAAAATAAAATGAATTCTTGCAAATTAGTGTTGCCAAGTTAGGTTAGGTCTGGGGCAGGTTAGGTTAGGTTAGGCTCCAACAACCTACCGAGTCACATGAAGTAAATGTCAAGCAGGATAAATATCTTGTTCTAACCACTAAGACAGACAGAGAAACACAGTCACACAAGGGTCTCGGTATAGTCGCTCAAACGATGATGAGAATCCAGTTAGGTTAAGGTCTACATTCCTGCCACAAACTATTAACAATGTAAACGGATCTCTTATACCTCGCACATCTCCCTATTAGTCTCGGGCCCGTCACAAGGGTCAACCACAACCCCAAAAAAAAGAGTAATCATAATCGAGACACGGGCTCCACTTCACCAGGATCCAGCGGTGGCAAATGAGGATTGGAGATTGGTGTACAATTGGTCCTCCTCCCTCAAGTGATCACCGTTTCTAAAGAGTTCGTTTGTTTTGTCAATAGTTTTAATGAGATTTGGACCTTATTTGCATATTGGGGTTTCATTTAATGGTGATCAATGTTGTCAAATGATACATAAATTATTCTTGCCAACACTCATAAGTTTTTTTTTGTAGTCCTTCCTTGTACGAGTTGTGTTGTTTTTATTTGGCAATAATGAGTGATCTTCATACTTTCTAACTTTCTTCAGTATTTTCTTCCATCCGTTTTCTAATCGAACTAACCTGCCCTTAACCTAACCTGCCCTAATCTAACCTGCCCTTAATCTAACCTGCCCTTAACCTAACCTGCCCTTAATCTAACCTGCCCTTAATCTAACCTGCCCTAACCTAACCTGCCCTTAACCTAACCTGCCCTAACCAAACCTGCCCTTAACCTAACCTGCCCTTAATCTAACCTGCCCCTTAACCTAACCTGACCTTAACCTAACCTGCCCTTAACCTAACCTGCCCATAACCTAACCTAGCGCATCGCCATACCTAACTTAACCTTACATAACCCAGTCAAACAATTACCTTAACCTAAATTAACCTACCTTACCGCTAATCTATCTTCAACTAACTTAACCCAAATCTAACTCTAACCTATTCTGTCCAACCCACAAAGGAGATTAACCTAACCTAACCTAACCTAACCTAACCTAACTAATCCTAATATAACTTTGACTCATGTCCATTCTACTGAGGGTTTCACAATGCTGTCTGTCTGTCTGTCTGTCTGTCTGTCTGTCTGTCTGTCTGTCTGTCTGTCTGTCTGTCTGTCTGTCTGTCTGTCCGTCTGTCTGTCTGTCTGTCTGTCTGTCTGCCTGTCTGTCTGTCTGTCTGTCTGTCTGTCTGTCTGTCTCTCTGCCTGCTGTCGTCTGTCTGTCTGTCTGTCTGCCTGTCTGTCTGTCTGTCTGTCTGTCTGCCGTCCGCCTGTCTGTCTGTCTGTCTGCCTGTCTGTCTGCCTGTCTGTCTGTCTGTCTGTCTGTCTGCCTTGTGTGTTATCCACCCCTCTCTCTTCCTCTCCCACTCAAGTTTCCTATCTCCCCTGCCCCCTCTCCCCTTACTCTCACAGCCCCCCCCCACCCACCTCTCTCTCTCCCACTCTCCAACAGCAGCAGATCACTCTACACCACAACGACCATTCCATCTGTCTCTCACAAGCTCTTTCCTCCCTCCCCACTTCTGTTTTTCTCCCTCTCTCCCAGCAACTACTCTATTAACCCCCTTCACCCCCTCTCACTGCCACTCCTCTCTAGATAAACAAACCATGGAGTCCTGTGTGGAGTAACAAGGAGTCCTGTGTGGAGTAACAAGGAGTCCTGTGGTGGAGTAACAAGAGTCCTGTGTGGAGTAACAAGGAGTCCTGTGTGGAGTAACAAGGAGTCCTGTGTGGAGCAGGAGTCCTGTGGAGTAACAAGGAGTCCTGTGGTGGTGGTAAGAGTGTTATAGTTCCTTGTGGCTCTGGGTCCTGTAGTCTGGGGTCGGTTCTGGAGGAGCTCAGGTGGAGGCTGTGGGAACGGTAGGGCGAGGGTCAGGGAGAGGGGAGGGTCAGGGAGGGGAGGGTCAGGGAGAGGGGAGGGTCAGGGAGAGGGGAGGGTAGGGAGTGTGGATGGGGAGGGAGGAGAGGTGGGGAGTGAGTGTGTTGGGAGCTATGATCCTCACTACTATACACAAATCCTGTAACTGTTATCTTTATTTAATCATCTTGTAGGTTATCATCACCTACTGACCACACTCATAACACTTTTGTAGCTTCCCTTGTAGTGTAGTTACCTGTAGTCTCTATATATATATATATTTCAGAATATTTTTATATCAACACAAATCACTTAAGGCTTCATTGGATCTATTTATCAATATATGTGTAGAGTTATATTTGGTGGTAATGACGGATTATTTACTCCACGGGGCCACCTACGCCTGACCCTCGCTAATTACAGGTGAGAGGAGGAAGGGGAGGATCATTCAGCACGTGATAAGGAAGTGGTAATCTGTCCTTAATTGTTATCTATTCAATTGTAATGTGAGTTATATAATAGTACATGTAATTAACCCAAAAGTGCTACTGACTGTATGTTGATAAAGGCTATTACATGAGTTAATGAGGGTGAGTGAGGTGGAGGGAGAAGGTGAGGGTGAGTAAGGGAGAGTGAGTGGGGGAAATATTTTGAAGATATGAGAGGTAAAAACAACCACCTTATTAGAGTTTTTAGTTTACTCTGGGATAGGCCCAGCTGAGGGTGTAAACAATGTGTAAACAGCAGGGAGGCATTAGCTCGGTATGTGAAAAATAATAATAATAATAATAATAATAATAATAATAATAATAATAATAATAATAATAATAATAATAATAATAATAATAATAATAATAATAATAATAGTAATAATAATAATAATAATAATAATAATAATAATAATAATAATAATAATAATAATAATAATAATAATAATAATAATAATAATAATAATAATAAGAAGAAGAAGAAGAAGAAGAAGATCGTCCAGGCGCCGAGGCTTCTTTTAATATATAGATTGTAAATCCGGTTGGGAACAAGGGAAAAAAGTGAATTTAAATAAGACGCGGTAAGAAGGCCGTAGCCTCCGCGCCTTAGGCAAATCGACTTACTTACAAAAACTCTCTCAATAACGTCTGGATACTGTACAGCTGTTGTTTCTCCTTGTTTCACTTCCACGTGTGTAATGTACACATTAAGACTTGCTTCTGGTGATACTCCGGCAGACAATACCCTTAATAACGATGACTAACTACTACTACTACTACTAGTAGTAGTAGTGTCCAAGCTTTGTAAAATATGTGAATAATAGCTACAGGAACCCGATAGACCTCTCTATATAACGAGCTAGTTGACGATAATGCCGTACAGTCAGTCGAGGGAAGGACCCAGGCGCCAGGCAATGGAGGCATCAGGACTTATCTGTACTTCAACATGGATTAAATTATGAGACAACCAAGGTCAAACACGTAGCATACGCTGATGACCTCACATGAGCACGAAAAGTTGAAGATATAAAAAAGTGGTGGACCAGGTAACATCATGTACAGTAGTCGACAAATAGTGTACCACCCACATACCAACAAGTCCTTCGTCATTGTCAAACCGGAATACTCCTCTCTGCCCGGGCTATAGAGGTTCAACGGAAGTGAAGTCAAAATAACAAAGGACAGTCAAAGACAATCGGGCGTAGTCATCAGCGTAAGAGATTTCAAGGCCGAGCACGTAAGTGGAAAGGTCAACGAATGGGGGAAGGAAATCCAAACTCTGTCGGAAATTGCCCTGAATGAGCCACATGTGGCATTCACCCTCGGGGTCAAATATCGCTGGAATTACCTGATGCGCACTATCCCGACATCGAAACTCTCTTCCGTCCTCTGGAAGACGCCATCAAGGACGAATTTATTCCAACACTAGTGAAAAGTCACCACCTTACCCCAGCAGAAGGTCACTCTTGCACTACCACCGAGACAAGGAGGAATTGGAATCACTATCCAGGATACAGCTGCCACTGACCATTAGAACTGTCTCAAGCTCACGGCAGCCCTCACTGAGCACAGAGTAGCTCAAAATGCCGTGAGTGATGTAGACACCAACGACCTACGCAAAATTCGACGTTCCATTACGACAGTGCGCCCAACGGTAAAAATTTTAACAACTGACGCAACAACTGTCAGAGATCGTGAAGAGAAAAGTAGAGGTCGCACAGGAGGTGGCCGCCTCAAACTGGCTCACAACTTTACCGATAAGAGCAAAGGGCTTCGGTCTTAATAAACTAGAATTTACAGATGACAGTGGACGGCATGCCCGCCCAATGTGTGCGTGGAAAGGTCTACGACATCAACCACGCCCTGGTGTGCAAGAAGGAAGGTTTCGTGAGGCAAGAGGCACGACAAAGTAAGAGACCTCACAGTGGCGTCACCAGGGAACCGACCTTCCTACCACTGGACGGGGAGCGTTTCCTTCACCGAACTGCCAACACAAGAACAATGAATACAGAGAATCCGGAACCAAGGCAGCTTCACTCCTCTGGTGCTCACAACATCGAGCGGGATGGGACCAAGTGCAAAGTGCTTCTACACCAGACTGACTGGTGTGTTATAAGCAGCAGCCCAGAAGTTACGTCGTGGCCTGGTTGAGGTGACACCCATCATTCTCTGTGTTCAGGTCTGCTCAGGGAACAAGATCTTCGGCCCTAAACCAACAACAGTCACAGACATAGACACCTAGGCAATAGTTCCAGTAAGGAAAGTAAGTAGTAGTAGGAATATTACTACTACAGTACTACTATATCTACTACTACTACTAATAATAATAATAATAATAATAATAATAATAATAATAATAATAATAATAATAATAATAATAATAATAATAATAATAATAATACTGATAATAATAATAACGTCAAAATAACAGAAAGAAACAATTAAAATAAGTCATTACGGGAAGGTATAACAACAACGGTAACGACCACACACCAACACCAACAACAACAAAATAAAGAAATAAAATGAATTCAGTTACAAATAAAATTAAATAAAACTAAAAACAAAACGAAAATGAACAATAAGAACATTACGATTTACGTCACCATTAAATTACCAACATTAATGACAGACTTGAGAACTGTGGTGGAATATATCTTTTGGAGAAAGGTGGAGCCGTCTGTCTGACACTGTGCCTTCCTCAGCCAATAACTGTACAAAAACTAGAATTACCAGAAAAAATGGTTATAAATAGACAAGACTTTGGACAGGTTTGGTGAACCAATGATGCTATTGGCTTGGTGATAGTGAATGATATTAACATGGAATGGTGGTTATAGTGGTGACACTGAGATGATATGGTGCTCGATAATGGTGACCTTTGCATACGAACAGTGACCCAATAACAAACCACAAATATAATAACTCACTAAACAGTACAGATGATGGGAAAAAATAGAACGTCGTAATAATATATATATAATCTTTTTCTGACTTATCCTTGCCTCCGAGAACAACGTTGTCATTAAGTCAAGGTCGAAATTTCAACTAGACAGTAAGATGCAATCTGAAGTGAGGGTGATATACTGAAATTATTAGTGTGTGTGTGTGTGTGTGTGTGTGTGTGTGTGTGTGTGTGTGTGTGTGTGTGTGTGTGTGTGTGTGTGTGTGTGTGTGTGTGTGTGTCTGTGTGTGTGTGTGTGTGTGTGTGTGTGTGTGTGTGTGTGTGTGTCTGTGTGTGTGTGTGTGTGTGTGTGTGTGTGTGTGTGTGTGTGTGTGTGTGTGTGTGTGTGTGTGTCTGTGTGTGTGTGTGTGTGTGTGTGTGTGTGTGTGTGTGTGTCTGTGTGTGTGTGTGTGTGTGTGTGTCTGTGTGTGTGTGTGTGTGTGTGTGTGTGTGTGTGTGTGTGTGTGTGTGTGTGTGTCTGTGTGTCTGTGTGTGTGTGTGTGTGTGTGTGTCTGTGTGTGTGTGTGGAGCCTCAGGTACCGGTCAGTATGAGGCGACTGACAGACACTGAGGATAATTAATGTACTTTACTAGAAGACGGAGGATGACTCACTAAACCAACATCATTATTGGTATTCTTGTCACCTTATAGTAAGTGTTATTAACTATGGTTCATAACGACTGAATAATGATAACTATACCTTAATACAGTACAGTATATATCACTAACTATTAACTTGGGAGGAGAGAGAGTTAGTGAGGTACAGGGTGGTTAACGACGTACAGTTGGGGACATTTCCGACTACTACACTCAGCGGTGTCAATCCATTATGTCTGTGAGGTGTGAACCCAGAGAGTATCTGAACGTGAATCCGAAGCCTATTAAGTTACTCGGGGAGACGTGAGGTGTACTCAGTAGCCTGGGACTACAATGATATAATTTGACTCTTTATGTATGCGTCCGGCAACGTTTACATAGATTATTGACGTACAGTTGAATAGACGGTTTTAACGTGGAGAGCACACTACCTGTCCTACAGTGGATAATGAGTGGCTGAAACAGTTGGTTACACAGTATAAATCTACCACACTATTTATCCTCAAACAAAGTGTAAGAGACGTTAGTATAGTGGCAGGCTTTATGTGGGTCAGGTGTTGTGGGGTGCATCTGTCCTCTGTCCAGCGCCACAGAGACCCCCCCCCTCCCCTCCCCTTACGTCACACCACCCCCCTCCCCTCCCTTCGTCTCCTTATGTCACACCCCTCCCATCCCCTCCCCTTCGCCTCCTTACGTCACACCCTCCTTAACATCCCCCTGACATCATTAAGAGAGTTACAGGATGCATTACAAATGTGTTTGAAGGCTAATTTATCGTAGCACTGTTGACAACTAATGTTCGAAATGGAAATAATTCTCAGTTATTGCAACAGAAAATATTGGAAAATGTTGCATTATATTACCAATTTATATATTTATTTTAGTTGTTTTGTGGATGATTATGAGGTGAAAATAACGTACTAGGTATTGTTGGTTTAATGCTGTCATTAACAACATTTACTGTCGAGTTGTACACAAGAGCTGCCACAGTTGACATTAATTGTGTATAACTTATATTATCGGGAAAATCAAGTTATACTGTCAATACTCTTGGTATAGCGTGTCTTATCCTCACTCACTCTACAGTATGTTACCTTTAATCTTGATTATACACCATAATAAAACAATAACAGGTAAATAGTCAGTATAAAGGTTCAGGAAAAATAAATACAACTTCCAAAATCTGTTTGGTATACCACCTCGTGTGGCCTGACGGACTGTTGGCACCTCCGGGCTCTGTGGGGCTTAGGTCAAGACTCACCCGATCACCCGTGGGACTGTTGTGTTGGTGATCCTGGTGAGTGAGGACTGGTGCCATCCGCTCACCACTTCGGTTGGCACCAAGAATCACAGACCAGGATCAGCTAACTTTTAAAAGGAAACAGAAGGGTTTTGTTCAGTACGGGTAAATTTACAAGTGTTGTGTACCGTCCACTGTGTGTAAACAACTGCTGAAAGAAAACTATGCAAATTTGATCATAGCAGCCTTAACAACATCAACCTAGAGAAGTCGACTTGGAGAAAGACAACTAGGGTACTTATGAAGCCCGGACCTACGGCCTGAAAACAGTGCGCTAATGTTCGAAATAACAACAGGCAAACAGAGTATTGGGTTTTATATCTAGAAGTGTAAGTAACAAGAGTGCAGAGGTCTTATTGCAACCATATCTTGCGCTAGTCAGGCCGCACCTCGATTATGCGGTTCAGTCCTGGTGCCCCTATTATAGAATGGATATAAATTCACTAGAGTCGGTGCAGCGAAGAATGACAAAAATAATTCGGGACTTAAAAACCTTCCACATCAAGAAAGGTTAAAGAAACTAAACTTACATGCCTAGAAAGACAGAGTGCAGGGAGATATGATAGAAGTATTTAAGTGGGTGAAAAGGAATCAATAAAGGGGATATAGATAAAGTTCTTATAATATCAGAGCAGGATAGGACTCGAACAACGGTTTA
>NW_024751660.1:930380-945380 GCF_018991925.1 Homarus americanus | reverse complement strand
GGTAGGCCTAGTGGTCCATGGTAGGCTAGGTCCATGGTAGGCAGTAGTAGGTCCATGTGCTGTAGTAGGTCCATGGTGACGTAGTAGGTCCATGGTAGGCCCTAGTGGTCCATGGTGGACCCCTAGGTCCATGGTAGGCCCTAGTAGTCCATGGTAGGCAGTATAGTCCATGGCAGGCAGTAGTAGGTCCATGGCAGTAGTAGGTCCATGGTAGCCCTAGTAGGTCCATAGTAGGCCCTAGTAGTCCATGGTAGGCCCTAATGGGTCCATGGTAGGCCCTAGTAGTCCATGGTAGGCAAGTAGGTCCATGGTAGGCCTAGTATAGGTCCATGGTAGGCCCTAGTAGGTCCATAGTGAGGCAGTAGTAGGTCCATAGGCGTGAGCCTAAATGGGTCCATGGTAGGCAGTAGTAGGTCCATGGTAGGCAGTAGTAGGTCCATGGTAGGCCTAGTAGGTCCATGGTAGGCCTAGTAGTCCATGGTAGGCCCTAAATGGTCCATGGTGCCCTAGGTCCATGGTAGGCCTAGGTCCATGTAGCAGTGGTCCATGTAGCATAGTAGGTCCATGGTAGCATAGTAGGTCCATGGTAGGCAGTAGTAGGTCCATGGTAGGCAGTAGTAGGTCCATGGTAGCCCTAGAGTCCATGGTAGGCCTAGTAGGTCCATGGTGAGGCAGTAGTAGGTCCATGGTAGGCAGTAGTAGGTCCATGGTAGGCAGTAGTAGGTCCATGGTAGGCAGTAGTAGGTCCGTGGCAGAGTCCAGGACAACTTCCATATTCTCATCAGTCACGTGTTTTCCAAGGCAGATCGCTGGCAGATATCTAGCAGGTACTACGCAGCTCCTGGCAGATCTCTGGCAGGTTCTTCATCATGTACTGGCACACAACGGTCGAAACTGTGGCAGATTACCGCCAGGAGCCTCTACCTAACCTGGCAGATCAGCGGAGGTTCACCACAAATGAGAGAGCAGACCAACGGCAGATCACTAGCAGGAACATGGCAGGTCCAGCAGGCGGTGGTGGGTTACTGGTGGGTGCTGGGGGCGACTTGGGTGACCCTGGGGTGGCTTCCTGGGGTGGCCTCCTGGGGTGACCATGGGGTGGCCTCCTGGGGCTTGTGCTGGAATCCATGAACCACTGATGCCTGTAATTTGGTGGAGCTCTGGGCTTCACCCTGACCAGAGTCGAGGCCGCGAGGGGGGAGGGAGAGAGACAAACGGAAGGTAAGGGAGGTAGAAAGGAGATTAGAGGAAGAGGGAGGGAGATAAATGGAATGGAGAAGGAAGAGGAGAGAGGAAGGTAGGGGAAGGAGAAAGAGGAGAAAATTAGGCCAACAGATAACAGACATGCAGAAGAGAATATGTATGTTTATGTATGTATGTATGTATGTATGTATGCATGTATGTATGTATGTATGTGTATGTATGTATGTATGTATGTATGTAGAGAATATTCACCAGCACGAGCAATCATCAACGCCTGCCTCCTCCTAAACAATAACACACTATAACTATACAGTTTACCTCTGAGCCACCATGTGTGTGTGTGTGTGTGTGTGTGTGTGTGTGTGTGTGTGTGTGTGTGTGTGTGTGTGTGTGTGTGTGTGTGTGTGTGTGTGTGTGTGTGTGTGTGTGTGTGTGTGTGTGTGTGTCAGTATTTGGGGTCATATACACACTACTATAACTTTCAAACTAGGAGAAAGGAACGTGTGTGTGGGGGACAGGTGGAGAGGAAGGTGTGTGGGGAAGGACAGGTGTGGAGGAAGATGTGTGGGGGAAGGACAGGTGTGGAGGAAGGGTGTGTGGGGGACAGGTGTGGAGAGAGAGGATGTGGGGGGGAAGGACAGGTGTGTGGGGAAGGACAGGTGTGGAGAGGAAGATGTGTGGGGAAGGACAGATGTAAGCGTAAGGTGTGTGGGGAAGGACAGGTGTGGAGGGGAGGGTGTGGGGAAGGACAGGTGTGGAGAGAGAAAGGTGTGTGGGGAAGGACAGGTGTGGGGAGGAAGGTGTGTGGTAAAGCAATCATTGTACCTCTCTCAGTCACACCTCTCTAGCCACACCTGTCCACTTGGGGAAGCTTTTAATACAGCCGTCTCCAGTCGAGCGTGAGTGGACCCAGCAGGTGTAGGAGCCCGCGACAGGTGCAGGTTTCTGGGGTAGGTCTGGCGACAGGTGGCATGTGGTCATCACGTATATCTTACCTGCTCTCTCTCTCTCTCTCTCTCTCTCTCTCTCTCTCTCTCTCTCTCTCTCTCTCTCTCCTCTCTCTCTCTCTCCTCCCCCCCCCCCCCCCCCCCCCCCCCCCCCCCCCCTCTCTCTCTCTCTCTCTCTCTCTCTCTCTCTCTCTCTCTCTCTCTCTCTCTCTCTCTCTCTCTCTCTCTCTCTCTCTCTCTCTCTCTCTCTCTCTCTCTCTCTCTCTCTCTCTCTCTCTCTCTCTCTCTCTCTCTCTCTCTCTCTCTCTCTCTCTCTCTCTCTCTCTCTCTCTCTCTCTCTCTCTCTCTCTCTCTCTCTCTCTCTCTCTCTCTCTCTCTCTCTCTCTCTCTCTCTCTCTCTCTCTCTCTCTCTCTCTCTCTCTCTCTCTCTCTCTCTCTCTCTCTCTCTCTCTCTCTCTCTCTCTCTCTCTCTCTCTCTCTCTCTCTCTCTCTCTCTCTCTCTCTCTCTCTCTCTCTCTCTCTCTCTCTCTCCCTCTCTCTCTCTCTCTCTCTCTCTCTCTCTCTCTCTCTCTCTCTCTCTCTCTCTCTCTCTCTCTCTCTCTCTCTCTCTCTCTCTCTCTCTCTCTCTCTCTCTCTCTCTCTCTCTCTCTCTCTCTCTCTCTCTCTCTCCATGTTTCCTTCCTCTTCTTCCTTCCAAAATATCCGTAATCATCATCTCTTTCCACATTCTGGTCGGGTCGCCTGGCTAAGCATATAATTGCCTTGCATGTTAGTACCACTGCTTCTAGTCAACCCAAATACCTCTTAGTGGGATCAGTTGAACGAGCACAGGGCAGCCTTTACGTGGGGCGGTTCAAGGCAGCAAACAGGTTTATATTAGAGCAGCTCACAGGGCCAGCTTAAATACCAGAGTTTATATTTTGGGAAGCAGCTCACAGGGCAGCTTAAATACCAGAGTTTATATGGAACAGCCACAGGAGTTAATACCAAAGCATATGGGGAAGCAGCTCACAGGGCCAGCAAATACCAAAGCTTATGGGGGAAGCAGTTCACAGGGGCCAGCTTAAATACCAAAAGATTATATGGGGAAGCAGCTCACAGGGGCCAGCTTAAATACCAAAGCTTATATGAGAAGCAGCTCACAGGGGCCAGTTTAAATACCGAATTTATATGGGGGAAGCAGCTCATAGGGGCCAGCTTAAATACCAAAGCTTATATGAGGGGGGCTACCTCACAAAGACCAGCTTAAAGCACCAGGGAGCTCACACGTGGGAACCAGCTCGCATGGGGCACGGTGGGCAGCGCCTCGCATGCTGAACTTAAGTGGCACGTCGCGTCCTGCGTTGATACAGCGAGTGGGCAAAAGTGGACCCCAACCTCCCAACCACCCCAACCGTCCAACCACACCCCTCCTGCCACCACCCACGCTACCCCACACCCCCAAAAAAATAACCCTGCTACTTTTGACCGACAACTGAGGGTCCTTCTCGTGGCCCCATGGCAGGTACTACCCCCATTACCCACCTTACCTGAGTCTCACGCCACCCCAACCCTGAAGAAGAAGAGAGACAGAGGGACAGGAAGAGAGGGGGAGGTGTGGCAGGGGGGGGGTGGTACAGTATCGGGTAATCTCTACGAGGCGTTAAGATGCAGAAGCCTCAGATAATTCACCTTCGGTTTATCCTAAATTGGACATATCCTGACGGTGATTACTGACTGAACACGTCTCAACACGCCTGGACACGATGACCCGCAGGGAGGATTGAGGAGGGGAGTGAACAGGTGTAGGGATAATTACAAGACCAAAGAGAGGGAATAACAACATGGATAAATATATTAATAATTCACGAAAGACAAAGAAAGAAAGAAAGAAAGAAAGAAAAGAAGGAAGGAAGAAGAATACAATATGGGAACACAAAAATGCACTAAAAATAAAAAAATCCTCACGTGTGTACAGAAGGGTCGAAGAATGTGTGGGTTAGTGATTCATATAATTTGACTCGAGCCGTGATCACGATGTCCAGGGGGGGGGTAAGGTAGGTTAGTAGGTGGGAGGGAGGTCGCCTATGGCCTGCACTGACGGAGGGTAGAGAGGGGGCTAGGGCGGTGTGGAGGACAGGGTAGGAAAGGGGCTAGGAGGAGGGGGGAGAGAGGCTAAGAGAGAGGATGAAAAAAACAGGTTAATGGGGGAGGGGCAGGGCAGGGGTGTGAGGCGAGTAGCAATGGTAGAGAGGCAGGCAGGCAGGCAACAGGTAGTAGCAGACGTTGAGTTGAGGTTTGTCCTGCCATAGAACACTTGGAGGTGAATGAGAAACACAGGGAGGAAAACCACCACAAACACTGCGGCGTCAAGACCAAAAATATTACCCAAGGCTCACACGTTACGAGGTGTTGTGTTACGTGCTATAAACAATGTCCCTTATGATTAATGAATGAATCTGAAGCTGTTACAATTAAAACAGTTATTAATAAACAGTCCTGACTTACTGACACTACTACCAACATGGATCTGTACCCAACACTCCTCCCTCCAACACTCCTCCCTCAAATACTCCCCCTCCAACACTCCTCCCTCCAACACTGCTCCCTCAACACTCCTCCCTCAAACATCCTCCCTCCAACCTCCCCTCCAACACTCCCTCCAAATCGTCCTCCCTCCCTCCCTCCAAATACGTCCTCCCTCCAACACTCCTCCCTCCTTAATCACGCGAGTAAAAACAAAGCCGCTATAAACGGTGAACATAACCATGTGAGTTAATAATTTAATATATTGAATGATAACAGGTGGGTAGTCTAAGCCCCTGAGTACGGTGGAGCCATTGTACTCAAAGGGTTAAGTCATTGAACTAACTCACTGTACTCAAGGGAGGTGGTACCGTACTCAAAGGGGTGGCACCGTACTCAGGGTGTGGCACCGTACTCAGGTGCACCGTACTCAGGGGGGTGGCACCGTACTCAAGGGGTTTTCACCGTACTCAAGGGGTTGGCACCGTACTACCCAGAGGGAGGGGCACCGTACTCCAGAGGGGGGCACCCTGTGGTCTCTATTCGTCCAGGTCACACAAGCTGCCCCACACACCATGTAAAAATATTGTACTGTCTCCCTCAAGTTAATGGTCAACATCGCGTATTGCTGCTCAGAAACTCCAATATATCTGTCTCCACCCTCACCCACCTACCCTACCTCACCCTCACCCACCCACCTCCACCCCTCACCCCTCCACCCACCTCACCCTCACCCACCCCCTCCACCCACTCCTCCCCTCACCCTCCCTCCCTCCCCAGACACTTTTATCCCAATGTGTTCTGAACAGCGTCAGGAGTCACCAGCGCCGGGGGTTGATTTCACGGTTAATCTTCCACAAAATTTTACATTATGTTCGGATTGATAGAAATAATGATTATAGGAATATGGGTTTACTTGGTTACTGGTTGGTTGGAGTAGCTCACTGGTAGAGGCTCACAGCTCTAGTGTACAACTCTAAACGTCCAGAGAATAACTGTGCCTCGCTCAGTAACCTCAAACAACACTTTATAACACAGCATGTCTTGCATCAGAAGTGTGTGTGTGTGTGTGTGTGTGTGTGTGTGTGTGTGTGTGTGTGTGTGTGTGTGAGGTCAGCAGCGGTGGTCTCCTGGAATGTGTGGTTTGCGTGGGAAACAATCCATGTGCCCTGGAGGTGAGGGAGGTGACAAGGGTGAGGTGGGGAAGAGATTAGGTAAGGGGTAGGGGAGGAACAAAAGATGAGGGGTAGGGGGTGGGACTAGGGTAAGGGTAGGGGAAAAAAAGGGGGTTTGGGAGGGAGGGAAGAGAGGACAGGGGTATGGTTCATGTGGGAAAATTTGAGTGTGGTCTTAGGGCACGTATCTGTGAGCGTGGGCAGATCCGTACAAGCACTCACGCACAGGGTCGCGCGTGTGTGTGTGTGTGTGTGTGTGTGTGTGTGCAGGCGAGAGTGGCGTGCGTGCTTAGTTGGATGCCTGTGGTGAACGTGCATAGCTGAGTGCATTAAAACTATTAGGGTGGGAGGGGGGGCAGGGAGGTTGTGTGTGTGGTTGAGTGCACGTGTCTTTGAGTTTATGAGTGAACACGTACAAGGTTGGGTGTATTTACAGTTGTGTGGTTGTGTTGTTGGGTGAGTGTGTGTGAGTGTGGGATCAGCCAGATGCTTGGTTAAGTATGTTTGAGGCTCGTGTGGGCGGCGGGCGGGGGGGGGGCGGGGGGGAAGGCTGTGGCAGAAGGGGTGGACGTGGGCAGAAATAAGGGGCAGAAATTGGGGCGTGGGGTTCATAAACAAGAGGGTGGGAGGGAAACGAGTTGGGGCAGGAGGGCATGCTGGGGGGTGTGAATGGGGAGGGAAATGAGCCAGGAGCGGGAATGAACACAACTGATGGTAGGTGGGCGGTGGGAAGAACGGGGAGGGGGAAGGGGGAGGTGGAGGTGGGGGGGCACGAGGCAGGAAGTAACAGGTTGAGGGCATCAATACCCTGCCCGGTCAAGGAGTCAAGACTGGAAGCTGTAGTTGCATGACACACACATTTATTAAACACACAAACACATGATAATCGTCTCAATATATACCCAGTAATCCACACACATATAACCCCCCCCACACACACACACAAAACACAAACACTCAGTACACACCACACACACAAACACAAACACTCAGTACACCCCAACACACAAACACAAACACTCAGTACACCCCAACACACAAACATTATACATATATCTAGCACACACACACACACACACACACACACACACACACACACACTTTGATCCCGTGACGTGATCCCTCGACGCTTACAAAGAGTTACCACAGTTTACGAGTCACCAGGGAGGAGAGGAGACGGAAAGAGGATAAGGAGAAATGGGAAGAGGAGAAAATACTGGGAGAAAAGAAACAAGAAGATGAGGAGAGAGAGAGAGAGAGAGAGAGAGAGAGAGAGGGGGGGGAGACGGGAAGAACAGCTTAAAATATAAATCACCGCCGCCTGTTCAGATCCACGACACTTAACCTGCAGCCGTAGACCCGTCAAGAGAACAAACACCTCTCATACCCACCACCCGCCTGAGGTCCATTACTGGCGCGAGCGAGCATTAAGACAAATTGCACGAGAACCCTATCACGGCTCAGACCTGGCAACTGCAGCATTCCATCAAAAACCTGTGTGTGTGTGTGTGTGTGTGTGTGTGTGTGTGTGTGTGTGTTAGCCAGAACCTGTATGGCACTCAACTCAGGACTACATTCTTGTAAGACTGGCAGCAACATTCCGTCAATATGCCTCACCTGCGCCCCGTTAATGACCCCCACCTGCATACAGTCAAATTTTACACCTGTATCCTGTCAAAACATTTGCTATACATACCATTAAAAGCCGTCAATACAATCCCCAAAATCTGAACTTCCATCCCGTCAAAATCTGCCTCCTCACATGACCCGCCAAAATCTGTCCACAAAATCAGTCAAAATCCACAAAATCAGTCAAAATCCACAAAATCAGTCAAAATCCACAAAATCGGTCAAAATCCACTCAACAGCCGTAACTTAATGACCCTGCTGTACAAGTATGCGTTGGTGCTTACATCATTCTTCGGTATGTTAGGAAAACAACAAACAACAAAATATTAATAATTCACAAAGACAAAGACGAGTATAATTGAAGCCGTGAGACCGGACAGAGCTGATGCTTAAGTCAATGTACTCAAGAGGAAAAAATTATCATGCCTTGCTTATTATACTTGAGCTCCCTGGCCAAATAAGCTATCACACTCAAGAAAGTTTTAGGATAGAAGAACCAAGTTATCATACTCATGTGTTGAGCTATCATTCTCAAGATGTTATCACCAAAGAAACACTTTAAGTTATCATACTGAAGAATCACAAAAAAAAACATTGAAATCATCATTCTCGAAAGATGAACAATAAGTCATTATAATTTGTGGGTGCTGTCATGGGGTTAAGTCGTCGTACTCGTGGGGTTGTCGTCGTACCCATGGGGTTAAGTCGTCGTACCCATGGGGTTAAGTCGTCGTACTCTGAGAAGTTAAGTCGTCGTACTCATCGGACAGCCGTCGTACCCATCGTAAGGTCGTCGCACTATGTTGTCACAATGGGTAAGTCGTCGCAAGCGAAGTGTCGAATTACAAGAGTCGTCGTAATTATGGGACTAAGTCGTCGTACCATAGGGGTTAAGTCGTCGTACTCATGGACAAGTCGTCGTAATTAAAGTTAAGTCGTCGTACTCATGGACCAAGTCGTCGTACTCATGAAGGTCGTCGTACTCATGGGGAATTGCCGTCGTACTCATGTGATGCGTCCGTACCATGGGGTTAAGTCGTCGCACATGAAGTTAAGTCGTCGCACACTAAGTGTCGTCGTACTCAGTTAAGTCGTCGTACTCATGAGTTGTCGTCGTACCATGGGGGTTGTCGTCGTACTCATGGTTAAGTCGTCGTACTCATGGACTAAGTCGGTCACCATAGTTGTCGTCGTACTCATGGGGAGGTCGTCGTACCCATGTAGCGTCGTCGTACTCATGGGGTTAAGTCGTCGTACTCATAGTTGTCGTCGTACTTGGCGAAGCGGTCACCATAGTTGTCGTCGTACCATGTTGTCGTCGTACTCATGAAGTTAAGTCGTCGCACTCATGGGACTAAGTCGTCGTACTCATAAAGTTAAGTCGTCGTACTCATGGGGTTAGTCGTCGTAACGCAAGTTAAGTCGTCGTATCATGTGGTGATGTCGTCGTACTCATAAGTTAAGTCGTCGTACTCATGGAGTTAAGTCGTCGTACCTGGGAGTTAAGTCGTACATGAAGTTGTCGTCGTACCTGGGACTAAGTCGTCGTACTCATAAAGTTAAGTCGTCGTACTCATAAAGTTAAGTCGTCGTACTCATGGGGTTAAGTCGTCGTACTCATGAAGTTAAGTCGTCGTACTCATGGGGTTAAGTCGTCGTACTCATAAAGTTAAGTCGTCGTACTCATGGGGTTAAGTCGTCGTACTCATGGGGTTAAATCGTCGAACTCAAGAAGTGAAGTCTTCGTATCCAAGGTTTATTATAATTAAAAGGTTATTTCATCAAATGGTTAATTCATCACCATCAAAGGGTTACTCAAGGTGCAAGGAAAAAGAGATATTAGCCCTTTAAGTACAATGACTCGGCCCTTTACCTGGCTGGGTATGATAAACACAAAACAACTATAAGGAAAGAAATTTGTAGGAACCGGTGTGTGTGTTGTCCCAGTACTGCTGAACAACTGGAGCAAGTGGTCGACAACTGGTGATACACTACACCCGGGACACTGTGACGTACACTAGGCAAAAACTCCCTCGCCCAGAAAAACACTCTCAGTCAAGTCAGGATATTCAGGTATTGGGCTGACTAACGCAGCCACAGAATATAACTAATTTATTACTATAGTTAAAATAATCCTAAAATTACTTTTAGTAATTTTTTACCAATTTTTTAACAATATTACTGAAATATGGTTACAAAATATAGTACCTGAAGTGATTTACCGGTGTGTAACTCTATATATATAAGAGGGAACCACTTCCGTTAGGGACACAGGAGACCTCAGTGAAGACAATAAACGTGTGAATTAAGATAATATTCACTAATTACATCATAACATTGTCTTCCCTTACCGCCCCTCTTACAGCTTTAGGCAGGGTTTATATATTATTTATTTATTTATTTATTTATTTTTATTATTTTGTATTTATTATTTATTATTTTTTTTTTTTTGAAGTTCAACATAATAAGTCTTCAATCTCGTTAATATTAGAATCGTGAGTCACTCTCAGGGGAACAGGTAGACTTAAATTAATAATAAATCTACTGATCCCTAATCCACAATGACTGAGGACAAAAGTTACCAAACATTAATGACAGATATTTAAGCATCTTTAAGGGCCACTAAGACAACAGCTTCCCCTCCGCCAGGTACTACTACAGGGACACATGTGGACCTTACCTCGGGGTGTCTTCTGTACTCATGAAAGTATTGACCTCAGAGTTGTCTTGTGGTGAGATGTGCTGCTGGTGGAGATGACGGAGGGGTGAAGGAGGGTACTGTAGGGGTGGATGAGGGTACTGTAAGGGTGGAGGAGGGTTCTGTAGGGGTAGTGTTGGGGTGGAGGAGGGTGCTGGGGAGTGGTGTAGGGGTGGGGAGGAGTACTGTAGGGGTAGTGTGGGGGTGGGGGAAGTGCTGGGGTGGTGTGAGGGTGAGAGGAGGGTGCTGTGGGGGTGGTGTGGGGTGGAGGGTACTGTGGGGGTAGTGTGGGGTGGAGGAGGGTGGTGTGGGGTGGTGTAGGGGTGGAGGAGGGTGCTGTGGGGTGTGTATGGGTGGGGAGGGTACTGTGGGGTGGTGTAGGGGTGGGGGTGCTGTAGGGGTAGTGAGGGTGGGAGGGTACTGTGGGTGTGGGGTGGAGGAGGGTGCTGTGGGGTGGAGGGGTACTGTAAGGGTTGGAGGCTTCTGTAGGGAGTGTAGGGGTAGATTATGACCGTAAGACATAGATAATGGTGATAAACGTTCATATGACACGTGGTAATGTTTAGTTCACCAAAACGTACATGAATCACAATAAGGTAAATACACTTCTCAAAAACGTTTATAAGACCCAGGGAAAAATAATAAACAGATTCTAAAAATGTTCAAAGAAAACACGACAAAATTAAGACCTCAATAACATAAAAAAACAAATTACTGTTGTTCTCAAAATTTTCAAAAGACAGATACGAAAAAAAATATTTGTGAGAAATGCGAAAAACAAATGGGGAAAAATTTCACAAAAAGTTCATGAGACACATTGTAGAATATATTGAAATAACACTTTCATAGAACACAGATAAAAGAATCTAACTACACATGCAGTACAGTACAGCACAGTAAAATACAGTACAGTACAGTACAGTACAGTTCAGTACAGTACAGTTCAGTACAGTACAGTACAGTTCAGTACAGTACCAGTTCAGTACAGTACAGTACAGTACAGTACAGTACAGTACATACAGTTCAGTACAGTACAGTACAGTACAGTACAGTACAGTACAGTACAGTACAGTACATATAATTCTGAAAAAAAAATTGATGAAATAAATATAATAATCCATTTATAACAACACTGCAAGACTTCAAGCTGCATACGACAAGAATAACAGGCTCTGTAAAGGTTAGAATTGTAGGTTAAATGGGGTTAAGTTAGGTTAGATTAAGTTAGGCCCAGGTAAATTAGGTTCGACAAGGCTAAGAATGACCTCCTAGAACACACACACACACACACACACACACACACACACACACACAGACACACACACACACACACACACACACACACACACACACACACACACACACACACACACACACACACACACACACACACACACACGACTAACCTGTGCCACAAGGTTCAGGCGGCGTGGTGGCAATCCGGCCAACAAGTGTAATGGGGCTAACTGGGGTGTGTGGTGCGGGGAGAGGCAGTGTTGGTGACCGATGACCATGGCGACTCCCTCATTGATGGGGAGGAACTTAATCAAACTTAAAATGGGGAGGTAGAGGAGAGGTAACAATTGGGTGTTGTTGATGGTGTGGTGGAGAGTGTGTTGGAGGGCAGTGTGAAGTGTGAGGGAGGGAGGTGTGAGGAGGAGGAAGTGTAGGGGTGGAAGGGTGTGAGGGAGGGAGGGAAGTGTAGGGGTGGAAGGTGTGAGGGAGATATACCTGAAGGGAAGAGGTCACAAAGGCCAAATTTATGATATCACACACACACACACACACATATACACTGGTTTATTACAAGTTAAAAATTATCAATAACTTGTAATAAACCAGTGTATTCACTCAATAACCTACTTCCTGCACTGTCACTATGTTGAAATGCCCTGTAGTCTGAGCTTTCCCCATCTAGTTATTATATATCTTATTTGTGTCATATGTTACTTGTATATTATTTGTAATTCGTAACCCATTCCCCAAATATGTAACTGTATATTTTCAGCCTTCTGGCTGCCAAGCTCTTTCAATAAACCGTTAGTGTGTATTATTGTACACACACACACACACACACACACACACACACACACACACACACACACACACAGGTAACTAGTCTCTGGGTGATTTCAATGCTCAGTGGAAAGTAATCTAAGTTAACTTCGTCTTAATAATTAATAGTAAGAATATATTACTCTCGATCATAATAATAATAATAATAATAATAATAATAATAATAATAATAATGACCCTAATTAACTGTTACTGTACCTACACATACACTTTATATTGTGTCTACCTGTGTACTAATACGCTACACTAGTACAGGTTATCTCTCTACCCCCCACACATCATAAGGAAATACCTACTGGTGTTATCCGGCCTCAACCGGACACCTGACCAGCTGCCCGGAAGATCGAGGTCATTGTCTCCATAACAGCGAGAGGAGCGTTCTAGTGTTCCTGTTTACTGTCAAGTTTTCCTTATAGAACCTAACCTAACCCCTATTCTTCTAACCTAACTAACCAACCACTTAACCTAGAGGAGGAGAAGGTAACAGAAGAAGTGAGGAAGACATCAGGAGGAGGTAGGAGGGATAGGAAGACATCAAGGAGGAGGTAGAAGGGATAGGAAGACATCAAGGAGGAGGTAGGAGGGATAGGAAGACATCAAGGAGGAGGTAGGAGGAAGCATCAAGAGGAGGTAGGAGGGATAGGAAGACATCAAGGAAGGTAGGAGGGATAGGAAGACATCAGGGAGGAGGAGGGAAGGAAGACATCAAGGAGGAGGTAGGAGGATAGGAAGACATCAAGGAGGAGGAGGTAGGAGGATAGAGACATAAGGAGGAGGTAGGAGGGATAGGAAGACATCAAGGAGGAGGTAGGAGGGATAGGAAGACATCAAGGAGGAGGTAGGAGGGAAGAAGACATCAAGGAGGAGAGAGGAGAGAGGGAGGAAGACATCAATGGGGATATAGTCATCAATGTAAAGACTAAACACATACCTGAAGGAGGGGGTGAAGATGCTGTTGGCGAGTCACTGTCCCACGAAGAGCTGTTAAACTCACTTACCTGAAGAAGAGAGATTAAGGCAGGTTAGCAGGTTAAGTGGGTTAGGTTAAGTTGGGTTAAGTTAAGTAAGGTTAGGTTAGGTTAGGTTGAGTTAGGTTAAGTTGGGTTGGGTTAAGTAAGGTTAGGTTAAGTTAAGTAAGGTTAGGTTAGGTTAGGTTAGGTTAGGTTAGGTTAAGTTAGGTTAGGTTAAGTAAGGTTAGGTTAAGTAAGGTTAGGTTAAGTTAAGTAAGGTTAGGTTAGGTTAGGTTAGGTTAAGTTAGGTTAGGTTAGGTTAGGTTAAGTTAGGTTAGGTTAAGTAAGGTTAGGTTAAGTTAAGTAAGGTTAGGTTAGGTTAGGTTAGGTTAGGTTAAGTTAGAAGGTGTGGATGATGACTGTCTCGAGTCCTACACCCTACAACACCTAGAGCTTCAAGTTGATAGTAACAGGTCTTACCTTTTCCTAGGCGAAGGAGGAGCCAGGATGTGGTCTCTTGGCCGAGGGAGGAGCCAGGGTGTGGTCTCTTGGCCGAGGGAGGAGCCAGGGTGTGGTCTCTTGGCCGAGGGAGGAGCCAGGGTGTGGTCTCTTGGCCGAGGGAGGAGCCAGGGTGTGGTCTACAAGAAACACCTCCGTTACTTCACTAATACATCTGATGTTAACGATAATATTAACATTGATTACATCTAATTTCACGAAGTTGGATAATGACTAAATAACTCGCTAGCTAATTAACTAACTAACTGTCTTACTAATTAACTTATGACACATCTAGGAAAAAGAGTGTAAGAAGCAATTATCTATCGGTCTAACCTAACCTAACCCAACCCAAAGTACTGTAATCTAACCTGACTCGACATAAGTCTCTCTCTCTCTCTCTCTCTCTCTCTCTCTCTCTCTCTCTCTCTCTCTCTCTCTCTCTCTCTCTGTATCTTTAACTGTCTATTTCTCTCTCTTTCTCCCTCTTTAACCCTTTCTCTCTATCCTCCACCATCTCCCTCTTCTCTCGCTTCCCCTCCCACCCCCTCTCTTTCAAGGTCGACCTCCAAAAACCATCATATTCGAGGCGGACCATCGCTGTGCGCCGCTCCGGGGAGAATGTGATATTTACGAGGGCAAGAAACCGGCAGGAGATTCAGCCTTTATCACAGCAAGGAAAAACACAGGTGGGCGGGGTGTGAGGGCTGAATCGGCAGGCAGGGAGCTGGTGGGGCAGAGGTTGAGGGTGGCAGGACAGGGTTGGTGGCAGGACGGGGTTGAGGGTGGTGGGGCAGGAGTTGAGGGTGTGGTGGGGCCGGGAGATTGCAGTGGTGGGGCGTATTGGGTTGAAGGTGGGGCGTGGTTTGGGGTGGCGGGGACTGGGGTGATAGTGGGTGGCGGGGCTGGGGCTAGTGGGGCAGCGGGGGCTGAGGGTAGCCGAGGGTGGCGGGACGGGGGCGGGGGCGTTTGTTGAGGTGATTTTTGGTGGTCATAATGTTAGTCGGAGTTTGGAACACCACAGAGGTTCATATACAGCGGACCATACAGTATACAGTGCACCATACAGTCAACCAATTAGGCACTACAGTCTTACATCTACAGTCAAACAGTTAGGAGGAAACGTTCATCTTACTAACCAGGGTAACAGGAAAGGTCTTATAAGGTCAGTGAGCCATGAACGTTCCCACGGCCGCCTGTGTGTGTGTGTGTGTGTGTGTGTGTCCCTGGCCACTACCTCCACGTCTAACCTCCTAGTAGTTACCTCCCTCCTCCCACCAAGGTTATACAACTCTGTTATACCAAAGGCCAGGTATGTC
>NW_024751660.1:885380-925380 GCF_018991925.1 Homarus americanus | reverse complement strand
ACCATCTGGACCTGGTGTGGGGCCCCCCACGGATAGTGTCCTGGCCTTAGGAGAGATAGTTCGCTGAGCCCTTATACATGTACTGGCCAACCTGGTGTTAGGGAGGATAGGTCGCTGAGCCCTTATGTACTGGCCAACCTGGTGTTAAGGGGAGGATAGTGTCGCTGAGCCCTTATACATGTACTGGCCAACCTGGTGTTAGGGAGGATAGTGTCGCTGAGCCCTTATACATGTACTGGCCAACCTGGTGTTAGGAGAGGATAGTCTCGCTGAGCCCTATACATGTATCCAACCTGGTGTTAAGGGAGGATAGTGTCGCTGAGCCCTTATACATGTACTGGCCAACCTGGTGTTAAGGGAGGATAGGTCGCTGAGCCCATACGTACTGGCCAACCTGGTGTTAAGGGGAGGATAGTGTCGCTGAGCCCTTATACATGTACTGGCCAACCTGGTGTTAAGGGGAGGATAGTGTCCTGAGCCCTTATACATGTACTGGCCAACCTGGTGTTAAGGAGAGGATAGTGTCGCTGAGCCCTTATACATGTACTGGCCAACCTGGTGTTAAGGGAGGATAGTGTCCTGAGCCCTTATACATGTACTGGCCAACCTGGTGTTAAGGGAGGATAGTGTCGCTGAGCCCTTATACATGTACTGGCCAACCTGGTGTTAAGGGGAGGATAGTGTCGCTGAGCCCTTATACATGTACTGGCCAACCTGGTGGGAGGATATGTCGCTGAGCCCTTTCATGTACTGGCCAACCTGTGTTAAGGGAGGATAGTGTCGCTGAGCCCTTATACATGTACTGGCCAACCTGGTGTTAAGGGGAGGATAGTGTCGCTGAGCCCTTATACATGTACTGGCCAACCTGGTGTTAAGGGGAGGATAGTGTCGCTGAGCCCTTATACATGTACTGGCCAACCTGGTGTTAAGGGAGGATAGTGTCGCTGAGCCCTTATACATGTACTGGCCAACCTGGTGTTAAGGGGAGGATAGTGTCGCTGAGCCCTTATACATGTACTGGCCAACCTGGTGTTAAGGGGAGGATAGTGTCGCTGAGCCCTTATACATGTACTGGCCAACCTGGTGTTAAGGGGAGAGGATAGTGTCGCTGAGCCCTTATACATGTACTGGCCAACCTGGTGTTAAGGGAGGATAGTGTCGCTGAGCCCTTATACATGTACTGGCCAACCTGGTGTTAAGGGGAGGATAGTGTCGCTGAGCCCTTATACATGTACTGGCCAACCTGGTGTTAAGGGGAGGATAGTGTCGCTGAGCCCTTATACATGTACTGGCCAACCTGGTGTTAAGGGAGGATAGTGTCGCTGAGCCCTTATACATGTACTGGCCAACCTGGTGTTAGGGGAGGATAGTCTCGCTGAGCCCTTATACATGTACTGGCCAACCTGGTGTTAAGGGGAGGATAGTGTCGCTGAGCCCTTATACATATACTGGCCAACCTGGTGTTAAGGGGAGGATAGTGTCTGAGCCCTTATACATGTACTGGCCAACCTGGTGTTAAGGGGAGGATAGTGTCGCTGAGCCCTTATACATGTACTGGCCAACCTGGTGTTAAGGGGAGGATAGTGTCGCTGAGCCCTATACATGTACTGGCCAACCTGGTGTTAAGGAGGATAGTGTCGCTGAGCCCTTATACATGTACTGGCCAACCTGGTGTTAAGGGGAGGATAGTCGCTGAGCCCTTATACATGTACTGGCCAACCTGGTGTTAAGGGGAGGATAGTCTCGCTGAGCCCTTATACATGTACTGGCCAACCTGGTGTTAAGGGGAGATAGTGTCGCTGAGCCCTTATACATGTACTGGCCAACCTGGTGTTGAAGGGAGGATAGTGTCGCTGAGCCCTTATACATGTACTGGCCAACCTGGTGTTAAGGGGAGGATAGTGTCGCTGAGCCCTTATACATGTACTGGCCAACCTGGTGTTAAGGGGAGGATAGTGTCGCTGAGCCCTTATACATGTACTGGCCAACCTGGTGTTAAGGGGAGAGATAGTCTGCTGAGCCTTATACATGTACTGCCAACCTGGTGTTAAGGGGATAGTCGCGCCCTATACTGGCCAACCTGGTGTTAAGGAGGATAGTGTCGCTGAGCCCTTATACATGTACTGGCCAACCTGGTGTTAAGGGAGGATAGTGTCGCTGAGCCCTTATACATGTACTGGCCAACCTGGTGTTAAGGGGAGGATAGTGTCGCTGAGCCCTTATACATGTTACTGGCCAACCTGGTGTTAAGGGAGGATAGTGTCGCTGAGCCCTTATATATGTACTGGCCAACCTGGTGTTAAGGGGAGGATAGTGTCGCTGAGCCCTTATATATGTACTGGCCAACCTGGTGTTAAGGGGAGATAGTGTCGCTGAGCCCTTATACATGTACTGGCCAACCTGGTGTTAAGGGAGGATAGTCTCGCTGAGCCCTTATACATGTACTGGCCAACCTGGTGTTAAGGGTGGGGATAGTGTCGCTAATTTACGACAGTGCCCAGGAGGTGTAGATCATCAGCGGCTCACCACCAGGGGACACTATCCTAGGGTGTTAATGGTGGCCTAGTGTACCGTCTACTTGTCAACCTCTCCTATCTCCTTCCTCTTAAACCTCATCCACCTCCTCTCCTTCCTCTTACACCTCCTCTCCTCCTTCCTCTTAAACCTCATCCACCTCCTCTCCTTCCTCCTCCACCTCCTCCTTCCTCTTAAACCTCATCCACCTCCCTCTCCTTCCTCCACCTCCTCCTCCTTCCTCTTACACCTCCTCCACCTCCTCTCCTCCTTCCTCTTACACCTCCTCCACCTCCTCTCCTTCCTCCTCCACCTCCTCTCCTTCCTCTACACCCTCCACCTCCCTCCTCCTCTTACACCTCCTCCACCTCCTCTTCCTCCACCTAGCCTAACTTAAACTAACCTAACCTAACCTGACCAACAAACTTAACCTAACCTAACCTAACCTAACCCAGTAAAATATCAACACTTACTTAAATGTCGACAGGTTGAGACTGGAGTTGTGTCTCTTTCCACCTTGTCCTGGGTTCACTGGGCAGCCTTCACCACCTGTAGGAGAACAAATGAAGGTAAATAATGTGAGTACCTAATGTGATACCTGGACGTGATTACAGGTAGGGGCGTCTCAGGTGTACAGGTAAACAAGGCAGAGTACCGTCCACTGCCGAGGGTTGTTACAATTGGTGATGATGATAACAAATAAACGATAATAATAATAAAAATAATAATAATAATAATAATAATAATAAAAATAACCAGAATAAAGTTTAGGGCTTTTGTTTTTATTTCATTTATCATTATTGTTATTATTATTATTATTATTATTATTATTTAACAGAGAGGGTTGTAGGATACAACAACAAAGGTGGAGTCGTACTGGGGTGCACAAATGGGGCGATTAATCTCCCTCCTCCCTCCGCACCGATACACACACACAGAAGCTGGGATACGGGTGGACGGACACGTGTCGCTCTCACGCGTCTACCAGGATGCTGCCGCCCCTCTCACGAGTCTACCCTGAATCTGTCTCTCTCTATCTCTCCTTCGCTCTCACGCGTCTACCATGATGCTGCCGCCCCTCTCTCACGAGTCTACCCTGAATCTTCTCTCTCTATCTCCTTCTCTCACGAGTCTACCAGGATGCTGCCGCCCCTCTCTCACGAGTCTACCATGATGCTGCCGCCCTCTCTCACGCGTCTACCAGGATGCTGCCGCCCTCTCTCACGAGTCTACCCTGAATCTGTCTCTCTCTCTATCTCTTCCTCACGCGTCTACCATGATGCTGCCGCCCCTCTCACGCGTCTACCATGATGCTGCCGCCCTCTCTCACGAGTCTACCCTGAATCTGCTCTCTCTCTATCTCTCCTTCTCACGAGTCTACCAGGATGCTGCCGCCCCTCTCTCACGAGTCTACCCTGAATCTGTCTCTCTATCTCCTTCTCTCACGAGTCTACCAGGATGCTGCCGCCCCTTCAAAGAGTCTACCCTGAATCTGTTCTCTATCTCTCCTTCTCTCTCACGAGTCTACCATGATGCTGCCGCCCCTCTCTCTCACGAGTCTACCCCTGAATCTGTCTCTATCTCTCCTTCTCTCACGAGTCTACCAGGATGCTGCCGCCCCTCTCACGAGTCTACCCTGAATCTGTCTCTCTCTCTCTATCTCCTTCTCTCTCACGAGTCTACCATGATGCTGCCGCCCCTCTCTCAACGAGTCTACCCTGAATCTGTCTCTATCTCCTTCTCTCTCACGAGTCTACCATGATGCTGCCGCCCCTCTCTCACGAGTCTACCCTGAATCTGTCTCTCTATCTCCTTCCTCTCTCACGAGTCTACCATGATGCTGCCGCCCCCTCTCTCACGAGTCTACCCTGAATCTGTCTCTCTCTCTATCTCCTTCTCTCTCACGCGTCTACCAGATGCTGCCGCCCCTCTCTCACGAGTCTACCCTGAATCTGTCTCTCTCTATCTCCTTTCTCTCACGAGTCTACCATGATGCTGCCGCCCCTCTCTCACGAGTCTACCCTGAATCTGTCTCTATCTCCTTCTCTCCTCACGAGTCTACCATGATGCTGCCGCCCCCTCTCTCACGAGTCTACCAGGATGCTGCCGCCCCTCTCTCACGAGTCTACCATGATGCTGCCGCCCCTCTCTCACGAGTCTACCAGGATGCTGCCGCCCTCTCTCTCACGAGTCTACCATGATGCTGCCGCCCCTCTCTCACGAGTCTACCAGGATGCTGCCGCCCCTCTCTCACGAGTCTACCATGATGCTGCCGCCCCTCTCTCACGAGTCTACCCTGAATCTGTCTCTCTCTCTATCTCCTTCTCTCTCACGAGCTACCATGATGCTGCCGCCCCTCTCTCCGCCTATAATCTACGTCAACATTATCTAAAGCCACCAACAAACTTCCTGCTTCTCATCCACCTGTCTACCATGCTGTCTGTGTGTATGCTTATTCACACAAGTATACATAACAGTTCTCACATACATGCATGTCTGTGTTTGTATGCCTGCCTGGCCTTTACGCAAGTATCGTCCTTTCTGCTTATACATATTAACGACATATTAGGTGTGTGTGTGTGTGTGTGTGTGTGTGTGTGTGTGTGTGTGTGTGTGTGTGTGTGTGTGTGTGTGTGTGTGTGTGTGTGTGTGTGTGTGTGTGTGTGTGTGTGTGTGTGTGTGTGTTACCTGTAATGTATACTGTATATAATGTCTCACGTCTACCTGTGTGTGTATGGACAGTGTATGGTGACATCCCTGAGTGCCCAACACACTGAGACTTATACCTGCCTGGAATATCTGCCCACAGTCCAACCCTGCCCCACCTTAGTCCATCCTGCCCTGTACCTTAGTCCATCCTGCCCTGTACCTTAGTCCATCCTGCCCCTGTACCTTAGTCCATCCTGCCCTGTATCAGTCAACCTGCCTGCCTGTCTCCTGCAGTCTTCCCCGTCCTGTCCCTACCCCCCCTCTCCTAGACCCCTCCCTGCTCCCTGGACCCCGCCCTGCCTCCCTAGACCTCCCTTCCGCCCCTGCTCCCCAGACCCCTCCCTGCCCCCCTAGACCCCGCCCTGCCTCGTAAAGTCCTGAACAAATCGCAACAACCATCAACAAAATAATTTACTTGCTAAGACAAGAAGTTAAATTTACATTCTTTGTTACTGCTTAACCCACATTAACATGTTCTTTATATAACACACACACACACACACACACACACACACACACACACACACACTGAAACTTGTCTTACACCTAATAATGTGTCTCTTGTATCACCTCTTGTGTGTCTTCCTGAGTTGTGTTGTGTGCATTATAAACACTACTTATTTTACTGTGTGATGGACTGATCCCAACTGTCAGCCCGTGTCAGCTCATATATTTAAAAGTCTTAACCCACAGCCCCTTCCCCATGACATTTAAGCCCACACCCCCTGACCTATAATATAATTTGACCCACATCCTCTGACCCGTAATGATTAGCCGTCAGCCTCTGCAACACAGGCCTTGAGAGCTTCGTGACCCCAGACAAGGACTTAGTGTCTGCTAATAATTTGTTATCATTCGGAATTGAGTAATGGCGATCATCCAACAATGACACGATAATGGTGAGCTCTGAGGTGACTCTAGAGAACGTTGGAGGGCTACATCTAGTGGAGGAGCGGCGGCAGCGTCTTTCCGGAGCTCCACCTCGACATGTTCTGTTAGCGTACCCAAATCATTCACTATTTCAAAAATGCAACTTTGCTGAGTGACGGGGGATGCCTTGGATCACAAGGTCCCAGGATCGAACCCCAGCCAGGTCGACGTCCAGGTGGGAAAAGGAACTGACCACGCGTGTTTCATCTCAGGTGAGAGTTATCCTTCTGTCCGCAGCCCCTCAGGTACAGTTGTTTGCCAGAACCCACTTGTTTGCGGTTATGAAGGGCGATGATTGGTCCACAAGGTTGGGATGGGTTTAGTTTAGAATGGAATGGGTTTAGTCGGTTAGGATGGGTTTAGGTAGGGTTAGATGGGTTTAGGTAGGGTTAGGATGGGTTTAGGTAGGGTTAGGGATGGGATGGGATGGGTTTAGGTTAGGTCAGCACACACACAGATACACTTGTAGTTCCTCGTCCACCGGGAACCATCCAGCCTGTGTACACGGGGGTCAAGGCACCCTAACACGGTCACACCATTACAGTCCAACACGTAAACACAACCACACAGCACCATTAACCACACAGCACCATTAACCACACACCCATGAACCACACAGCACCATAACCACACAGCACCATTAACCAAACAACACCATGAACCACAATAGACCATTAACCACACAGCACCATTAACTGTAACTGATGCTGAGGATCTCTAATGTGACATGCCTGGCCGATTATATGCCCTGTTATTATAATCTATAATTCTCTCTAGCATCTTTTCTTCCACTCCTCCCTCCTCTCTCTCCCCTGAGACCATAAATATAATCATCTGGCTGCTGCTGAGGCTGATGAACGAGGGAGGAGGAGGTGGTGGGTGCTGCGGTGGTGGTGGTGGTGGAGGTGGCGGTGGTGGTGGGTGGTGGGTGGCAGTGGTGGTGGGTGGTGGTGGGTGGTGGTGGTGGTGGGTGGTGGGGTGGTGGTGGTGGTGGTGCGGTGGGCGGTGGTGTGTGTGGGGGGCGGTGTGTGCGTGGTGGTGGTGGTGGTGGTGGTGGCGGAGGAAGAATTACCACGGGAAATACCAGACGTGTTGGTATTGTAAAAAGGATCAACAAACCAAAGTCATTTTTCCGATTCACAATAAATAAATAAATAAAGACACACACACACAAACGCACAGACTCAACCAACAGTACAGTGCAAAGATTGACGATCAACCACAAGTGATATACAAAAGTGGCAATTTCAACTCGAAGGAAAAGCACAAAAAACAGCAATACTGAGTGTGGTGGATCTGACCCAACCTGACCTGACCTCACGGCTTCACCTGACCTAACCTGAAGGATGGAGCACACTCATTGCCACCAGCTACTGTCTCACATGTATTAATAATCCGCATACGAGCACAAACTGATTGCTACAAAGAACAGCCCATTCCCAACCACTGTAAAAATTATCAACACCAAATATATATTTGTATCACTTATGTTACTTGTACATCATTTGTAAATCAAGAGAACCATTCCCCAATTATGTAATTGTATATTTTCAGCCTTCCGGCTGTCATGCTCTTTCAATAAACCAATTATTATTATTATTATTATTATTATTATTACACACAACACACACACACACAGACACACACACACAGACACACACACACACACACACACACACACACACACACACACACACACACCTGGGAAAACCTGAGAGGAGAGTTAATTGTGCACCTCTTCTGGGGAGATAACGTTGATAAATCTCCTGTATGCACCCCAAGACTTATTGGGGGAGATGGATGAGGGAAGGGAAAGAAGGAGGAGGAGGTAGGAAGAGATGGTGGTGGTGAGAGTTATGAGTGAGTTAAGATCACCATAATTAGTCGTAACATAACACCTCCTCCCGCACTATTAATCTGATAATTTAAAAATAATAAATTATTGGAATAATTTTTAATATTCTGTTGTATTAATCTAAAAAACAATAAGATCATTGAGTAGTTGTATTTTATTTATGTTTCATTTATGATATAGAAACAGAGGTGAATTACAGGATATATTATGAAGATTATGTTAGGTTATGTTAGTTACGTTATGTTATGTTATGTTATGCTAAGTAGGGTAGGATATAGTTCAGCAAATTATACACCAGCTTTATAAAGAAACAAACAAAAGTGAAGGTTATTATTACTTCAGCGAGTTTATTTTATATTAAGTGTTGGATTATGAGCGACATAATGTAATTCTAGACTGTTGATTTAAAAAATATATCTAAGTTGCTCTAGACATGTACTCAACTATATATTAAAGAGAGAGAGAGAGAAAGAGAGAGAGGATTGTGTCTCAAGACGTCAAAATACATCTGCCTGGGCGGAGGGACATACAACAAGGTGGAATGACGAGTAACATGATATTGTTAAGTGAGGAGTGACCCTGACACACACACACATACACACACACACACACACACACACACACACACACACACACACACACACACACACATACACACACACACACACACACACTAGCACTCCTCCTCCTGTTGCGTTCATTTGATACTGTCAACTCAAAAACATGTACAGATATATACAGGCAAGTGACAGGTGCACATCCAGGTACAGGACTACAGGCATAAAGACAATTACAGCCATAGTACAGGAGACAAAAAACAACCACAAGTTGAGAATTCATCCAAACACAGGTACAGTACAGGTAATTATATCAATCTTACTCCTGAGGTCACGGCTGTTAGCTACACTCACCAGCATCACCACAAGACAACAGCAGCAGTAAGCGAACACGTGTAATAACTGACAGGTGTATTAAGGTTGAGACAGGTGAGACAAGAATAACACACGTGACAGATGTGTGACAGATGTGTGACAGATGTGAAGGGCTACAGATGTGAGATGAAGAAGACAGGTCAAAAGGTCATTTCGTCACTAGAGAGAAACGTTGACCCAGGCTAATTTAACACATTAAATTGACGAGTAAACTCTCATCCACCTGTAACATCCAGCCATCATCCACCTCTTGCACATATCATCCAACCACCAACAACCATCATCCAGCTATCATCCAGTAGCCATCAAAGAGTCATCATCCATAATTCACCCACCTCATTTAAATCCTCCCTCCCCCTCCTTCCCTCTCCTCCTCCTCCCCATTTTCCCCTCCCCATCTCATTACGTTCTTTCTCCCCTCTAATCACCCATAACTTTCTTCAGCACTGTAACCGTATGAGAGGAAGAAAGAAGAGAAGGATGGAGAGAAGAGAGAAAGAGAAGAGGAGGAGAGGAAGAGATGAACAGTTAGAAATACAGTCTCACAGTCTCACAGTCATACAGTCTCACAGTCTCACAGTCATACAGTCTCGCAGTCTATTCTCCAGTGTGGTAATTGAACGTTTTCATTTATATATTTTTATCTATTTACTTACGAGAAAGTTCAACGGCACGCGAGACCAGGAAAAATAAAACCAGTGTGACAGGGGGGTGGGGTGTGTGCGTGAGTGGGTGGCGGGGTGGCAGGGTGGAGTGGGAGGTGGGGGTGGCGGGGTGGCAGGGGTGGCGGGGTAGGTGGGGCGGAGGAGAGAGATAATCAGTGAACAATTTTCTTTCTCTGTGAACTCTGAACAGTATGGCGGCTTGTACTGGCTGGGACTGAGACTGCCCTGAGGTTACTGTTGTGTTTAATGTGTTTACTTTGTTCAGCTACAACCCCTTGATTATGATGGTGGTAGTGATGGTAGAGTGGTGGTAGTGATGATAGTAGGTCAGGGGAGTAGTGGTTGTGGTAGTAATGGTGGTAGAGTGGTGGTAGTAATGGTGTTAGAATGGTGGTAGTAATGGTGTTAAATGGTGGTAGTGATGATAGGTCAGGGGAGAAGGGAATGGTAGTAATGGTGGTAGAGTGGTGTGGTAGAATGGTGGTAGTAGAAGTGATGATAGTAGGTCAGGGGAGTAGAGGGTTGTGTAGAATGGTGGTGAGTAATGGTGGTAGAGTGGTGGTAGTAATGGTGTTAGAGTGGTGGTAGTAATGAAGAGATAGATAGTAATGGTAGGAGGGTGGTAGTGATGAAATAATGGGTAGAATGGTGAGTGGATGAGTAAGTGGTGGGAGGTTAGATGGTGGTAGTAATGGTGTAGGTAGTGGTGATAGTAATGGTGGGTAGAGAATGGTGTAGTGATGATAGTAGGTCAGGGGAGTAGTGGTTGTGGTAGAATGGTGGTAGTAATGGTGGTAGAGTGGTGGTAGGATGATAGTAGGTCAGGGAGAGGTGTGGTAGAATGGTGGTAGTAATGGTGGTAGAGTGGTGGTAGTAATGGTGGTAGAGTGGTGGTAGTGATGATATAGGTCAGAGTATGGTAGAATGGTGGTAGTAATGGTGGTAGAGTGGGTAGTGATGATAGTAGGTCAGGGGAGTAGTGGTTGTGGTAGAATGGTGGTAGTAATGGTGGTAGAGTGGTGGTAGTGATGATATTGGGAAGGTGCAGGTAGAATGGTGGTAGTGAGAATGGTGTGTAGAAATGAATGGTGGTAGAGTGGTAGTAATGTAGAGTGGTGGGTAGTAATGGTGGTAGAGTGG
This sequence comes from Homarus americanus, assembly GCF_018991925.1. Lineage (NCBI taxonomy): Eukaryota > Metazoa > Arthropoda > Malacostraca > Decapoda > Nephropidae > Homarus > Homarus americanus. The sequence goes on along the minus strand of NW_024751660.1, from coordinate 914,635 downwards.
TGATGATAAAGAGGTCAGGGAGGTGGTTGGGAATGGTGGTAGTAATGGTGGTAGAGTGGGTGTAGTGATGATAGTAGGTCAGGGGAGTAGTGGTTGTGGTAGAATGGTGGTAGTAATGGTAGAGTGGTGGTAGTGATGATAGTAGGTCAGGGGGAGTAGTTGTGGTGAGTGGTAGGAATGGTAGTAATGGAATGTAGAATGGTGGTAGTAATGGTGTAGAGTGGTGGTAGTAATGGTGGTAGAGTGCGGTAGTAATGGGTGAGTGGTGGTAGTGATGATAGTATTGTATAGTGGTGGTAGAATGGTGGTAGTGAATGATAGTAGGTCAGGGGAGTAGTGGTTGTGGTAGAATGGTGGTAGTAATGGTAGAGTGGTGGTAGTGATGATAGTATTGGGGGGAGTAGTGGTTGTGGTAGAATGGTGGTAGTAATGGTGTTAGAATGGTAATAGAGTAGTAATGAGTAGTAGGTCAGGAGTAGTGGTTGTAGAATGAGAATGGTAGAATGGTGGTAGTAATGGTGGTATAAGGGTAGTAGTGGTTGTGGTAGAATGGTGGTAGTAATGGTAGAGTGGTGGTAGTTAAGGAGGTAGAATGGTGGTAGTAATGGTGGTAGAGTGGTGGTGTGATGATAGTAGGTCAGGAGTAGTGGTTGTGGTAGAATGGTAGTAATGGTGGTAGAGTGGTGGTAGTGATGATAGTAGGTCAGGGGTAGTGGGTAGTGTTAGAATGGTGTAGAATGGTGGTAGTAATGGTGGTAGAGTGGTGGTAGTGATGATAGTAGGTCAGGGGGAGTAGTGGTTGTGGTAGAATGGTGGTAGTAATGAGTAATGGGTAGAGTGGTGGTAGTAATGGGAGAATGGTGGTAGTAATGGTGGTAGAGGGTAGAATGGTAGAATGGTAGTAATGGTGGTAGAGTGGTGGTAGTAATGGTGGTAGAGTGGTGGTAGTAATGGAGTGGGTAGTGGTAGTGATGATAGTAGGTCAGAGTAGTGGTTGCGGTAGAATGGTGGTAGAGTGGTGGTAATGGTAGAGAGGTAGTAATGGTAGATGGAGATATAATGGTGTTAGAAATGGTGATAGTAATGGTAGAGTGGTGGTAGTAATGGCAGAGGGTAGTAATGGTAGAGTGGTGGTAGCGATGGTAGTAGGTCAGAGTAGTGGTCGGTAGAATGGTGGTAGTAATGGTGGTAGAATGGTGGTAGTAGTAGGTAGAGTGGTGGTCGATGGTAGTAGGTCAGGGGGATAGTGGTTGTGGTGAGAATGGTGGTAGTATGAGGTAGAGTGGTGGTAGTAATGGTAGAAGAGTGGTGGTAGCGATGGTAGTACATGGGAGTAGTGGTTGTGGTAGAATGGTGGTGGTAATGGTGGTAGAGTGGTGGGTAATGGTGAAGGTAGTAATGTAGGCAGGTAGGATGGTAGTGAAAGGAGAAAAGTGGTTGTGGTAGAATGGTGGTAGTAATGGTGGTAGAGTGGTGGTAGGTGTTAGAATGGTGGTAGTAATGGTGGTAGTGGTGGTAGTAATGTTAGAATGGTGGTAGTAATGGTGGAGTGGTGGTAGTAATGGTGGCAAGGTGGTAGTAATGGTGGTAGAGTGGTGGTAGTAATGGTATAGGTAGAGTGAAGTTGTTCAAAGAATGAAGGGAAGGAGGGTGGAGGAAGGAAGGAAGAAATGAGGAAGAGAGGAATGGAGAAGGAGGAGGGAATATATCACAGCAAATGATGCAAATCAAATCCCACGTGGTTTATAGAACCAGGCAACCAGTTTGACCGTAGAGGTGAGTGATTAATGGAGAGGAGCATGGCGAGGTATGCCCATTGCCATCACAGACACACACACACATACACACACACAGACACACACACACAAACACACACACTCACACACACACACACACACACACACACACACACTCACACACACACACACACACACACACACACACACACACACACACACACACACCACACACTCACACACACTCCCACACACACACACTCACACACACACACAGACACACACACAGACACACACACACACACACTCACACACACACACACACACACACACACTCACACACACACACACACACACACACACACACACACACACACACACACACACACAGACACACACACACACACACACACACACACACGGAAGGAAAGGAGGAGGAGGAAACCAGAGGTGACTTAAAGTGCTGGAGGAATGAGAAAAACCAGGAGGTACCGTGGTGGGTAAGGTTGGGTTAGGTTAGGTTAGCTTGGGTAGTGTTCCAAAGTAAACTAGTGGGTAAAGGGTTGGGTTAAGTTATGTTAGCTGGGTGGGTAGTGTTCAAGTAAACTAGTGGGTAAAGGGTTGGGTTAGGTTAGGTTAGCTGGGGTGGGTAGTGTTCAAAAGTAAACTAGTGGGTAAAGGGTTGGGTTAAGTTATGTTAGCTGGGGTGGGTAGTGTTCAAGTAAACTAGTGGGTAAGGGTTGGGTTAGGTTAGGTTAGCTGGGGTGGGTAGTGTTCAAGTAAACTAGTGGGTAGGGTTGGGTTAAGTTATGTTAGCTGGGGTGGAGTAGTGTTCAAGTAAACTAGTGGGTAAGGTTGGGTTAGGTTAGGTTAGCTGGGTGGTAGTGTTCAAGTAAACTAGTGGGTAAGGGTTGGGTTAGGTTATGTTAGCTGGGGTGGGTAGTGTTCAAGTAAACTAGTGGGTAGGGTTGGGTTAGGTTAGGTTAGCTGGGGTGGGTAGTGTTCAAACTAGTGGTAAGGGTTGGGTTAAGTTATGTTGAGGGGTGGTAGTGTTCAGTAAACTAGTGGGTAAGGGTTGGTTAGAGTTAGGTTAGCTGGGGTGGGTAGTGTTCAAGCAAACTAGTGGGTAAGGGTTGGGTTAGGTTATGTTAGCTGGGGTGGGTAGTGTTCAAGTAAACTAGTGGGTAGGGGTTGGGTTAGGTTGAGGGGGGTTTCAAGTAAACTAGTGGGTAAGGGTTGGGTTAGGTTAGGTTAGCTGGGGTGGTAGTGTTCAAGTAAACTAGTGGGTAAGGGTTGGGTTGGGTTAGGTTAGCTGGGTGGGTAGTGTTCAAGTAAACTAATGGGTAAAGGGTTGTTGGGTTATGTTAGCAGGGGTGGTGTTCAAATAAACTAGTGGGTAAAGGGTTGGGTTAGGTTATGTTAGCTGGGGTGGGTAGTGTTCAAGTAAACTAGTGGGTAGGGTTGGAGTTAGGTTAGGTTAGCTGGGGTGGGTAGTGTTCAAGTAAACTAGTGGGTAAAGGGTTGGGTTAGGTTAATGTTAGCAGGGGTGGTAGTGTTCAAGTAAACTAGTGGGTAGGGTTGAGTTGGGTTATGTTAGCAGGGGTGGGTAGTGTTCAAGTAAACTAGTGGGTAGGGTTGGGTTAGGTTATGTTAGCAGGGTGGGTAGTGTTCAAGTAAACTAGTGGTTAAGGGTTGGGTTAGGTTAGGTTAGCTGGGGTGGGTAGTGTTCAAGTAAACTAGTGGGTAAAGGTTGGGTTGGGTTATGTTAGCTGGGGTGGGTAGTGTTCAAGTAAACTAGTGGGTAAAGGGTTGGGTTGGGTTAGGTTAGCTGGGGTGGGTAGTGTTCAAGTAACTCTTTCCTCAAACACTTCTCGTTGCCAGGTTTACCGCCCTCACCTAACGCAACTTTAGAACAATTCTTGATGACCCTCGTCTTTATAGTATGTATGTATAGTATGTATGTATGTATGTATGTATGTATGTATGTAGTATGTATGTATGTATGTATGTATGTATGTATGTATGTATGTAGTATGTATGTATGTATGTATGTATGTATGTATGTAGTATTATGTATATGTATGTATGTATGTGTGTGATGTATGTATGTATGTATGTATGTATGTGTGGTATGTGTATGTATGTATGTATGTATGTATGTATGATTATTTATCTCTCCCCATTACCTCTCTCTCTCTCCCTAACTACCCAACACAACAACCTGGTACAGTACAATTACAGTTTTCAGTGATCGACTCATAAATATTCATCACCTTCCTTCTTCATCTTCGTCTCGAGAAGGACCAATTTATATTGAAATAATGGCACCCTCAGCCTACCCTCCATGACGTTTAAACCTCACTACTTTCCCGCTTCAAAGCACAAAATCCTTTCATTTACTATGCATTTTCGACTCTGTCTACTCTATAAAAGATGCGATATTTACAACTATTTGCCGAGCCGATAAGGGCGGCGATGAAAAATTTTCTGAATGGGTTTTCACCTCAAGGACCTCACCTTCGGTCTCCCAGCGTGACGTCACCCTCCCTACCGAGCCAATCAGGTACGGGGACAGGTGTTGCAGGCAGACAATTGGACAACCGACAATAGTCCACTTTTTCCAAACGTTTATTTATCTCGATTCACAGATAAGTTCATCACAGACTTGAACACCAAACACAGCCAGTCAAGATGATGGTGGTGGTTTATCAATGAATACACGCAGTGACGTCATTCATAAACAACTGTGAACGACAACACCTGGACCAAGTAGATGGAAGATAGACAGACGTGCGTGAAATAGGGTCGACGCGCGGGTCCTACACACACATCTACCCTCCCTGTGTTGTGTTTGACTTAGTGTTGTGGCTTGAAGAGATCGATCCTCGTCAGGATACATTATGTGTTTCTGACCTGGTGTTGCAGCTAAGAGGTCGTCAGGATATTGTGTGTTTCTGACCTGGTGTTACAGCTAAGAGGTCGTCCGGATACATTATGTGTGTTTCTGACCTGGTGTTACAGCTAGAGGTCGTCATGATACATTATGTGTGTTTCTGACCTGGTGTTACAGCTAAGAGGTCGTCAGGATACATTATGTGTTTCTGACCTGGTGTTACAGCTAATGGGTCGAGGAAATTCTCAATTTTAGCCATGAAAAAAGTCATAGGATATAGACAAACTTTAAATAGTCTAAATAATGTGAGGTTAGGTTAGGTTAGGTTAGGTGAAAGTTACGTTAGATTAAGGTTATGTTAAGTTTGGTTAGAGTTTATGTTAGGTTAGGTTAGGTGAAAGTTACGTTGAATTAAGGTTATGTTAAGTTTGGTTAGAGTTTATGTTAGGTTAGGTTAGGTGAAAGTTACGTTAGATTAAGGTTATGTTAAGTTTGGTTAGAGTTTATGTTAGGTTAGGTTAAGTGAAAGTTACGTTAGATAGGTTATGTTAAGTTTTGGTTAGAGTTTATGTTAGGTTAGGTTGGGTTAGGGTGGCTCGTCTTCAGGTTCAAAAACTAAATTAATTCAACACAAACTCTCAATTACTGAAATGATTAAAGAGGTCAGTCGGGGTCAATACGTGCCTATTCATTACCAGTGACAGTCAGACAGTGGACACGAAGGTGACCTCTGACCCCAGGGGATCAGGTTATCAGACCCGGGCCGTGGGGGCGAACCTTGACCTGAACCATATAGTGTTGAGGCTGTCCTGTACCGTCAGCCTCCCCACAACCCAGGGCCCATTAGAATTTACACCCATTAGTAACAAGACCCTTGGGACTGAGAACCATCAGGACTTGACACCCTTGGGACTTGACACCCATTAGGTCTTGACACCCATTAGGTCTTGACACCCATTAGGTCTTGACACCCATTGGGACTTGACACCCTTAGGACTTAACCCTTAGGTCTCTGACACCCTTAGGTCTTGACACCCATTAGGACTTGACACCCATTAGAACTGAGAACCTAAGAAGTAGAACCATAAGAAGTGATCCATTAAGACTTTGACCCATTAGAACTAAGGACCATTAACACTAAGATCCCTGAGGGCAGAGACCCAAATCCTAATGGTAAAATCAGATTAGATTAGATTGGAGCCTATTTTTTGAGGGGAGGTGGGGAGTAGAATCCATTTGACCAGCGAGTGTTCTCAGTGGCAGCTTCTCGTCTCGTCGTCCGCTGATTGAGACTTTGTCAGGCGTGGGATTAAATTACACAAGAACATGAAAAATTCCCCGTGTCCGTATCCCTCAAAATTGACTTCTCCCGCGTGATCTAAAAAAATAAATAAAACAAATATAAAACTTTAATATTGATTTGGTTGATGTTTTGCTGTCGAGTCACACAGGGCGGTTTGCCTCGTTTTATTTTTCACCTCTGTTGGTCTTGGGAAGTGTTGGTCAAATATTTCTTAAAGTTTTGAATACTATCAATTGTTTGGATGACAGTCACTTGTTTAGGTGAGCGACAACAACAACAACAACAACAACTTATTTGGGTGAAAAAGACAGTGACTAATATACGGTGTGTGTGTGGGGGTGTGGTGATGCTGGTAGATAAGAGATGTTTGGCCCAGGTACAGGTAAGTAGGTGATTAGTGCACCTTGACGCTAAGTCTCTAGGCTGTGACCATCTCTGCCCCACACCCCACCACATACAACCTATACACTACAATGTAGTGTATAGTGTCCTATGTTGTGTCATGTAGTGACTACATGACACCATAATACATAACTTACACTACATGACACCATATTACATGACACTATAATACAATAAACTACACTACATGACACCATATTACATGACACTATAATACAATAAACTACAATACATGACACCATAACACAATACACTACACTATACAGTATGGTACTAAAATACTATACACTACAAAACAATTCAAGAAAAATACAACAAATAATAATATATAGAGTAGTAATAATAACAACTACATTAATAACAACAACAGCAACAAAAACAACAACAACAATAATACTTCTAATATACATATTTGTTTTCAAGACCCTTTGACGATCATGGTTTAACCCTTTGACGATCATGATTTAAACCCTTTGACGATCATGATTTAACCCTTTGACGATCATGGTTTAACCCTTTGACGATCATGATTTAACCCTTTGACGATCATGGTTTAACCCGACGATCATGGTTTAACCCGCTGACGATCATGATTTAACCCCTTTGACGATCATGATTTAACCCTTTGACGATCATGATTTAACCCTTTGACGATCATGGTTGCCCTTTGACGATCATGATTTAACCCTTTGACGATCATGATTTAACCTCGACGATCATGATTTAACCCTGACGATCATGGTTTAACCCTTGACGATCATGATTTAACCTTGACGATCATGATTTAACCCTTTGACGATCATGTTTAACCTCGACGATCATGATTAACCCCTGACGATCCGATTTAACCTTTGACGATCAGAATACCCTGACGACCATGATTTAACCCTTTGACGACCATGATTTAACCCTTTGACGATCATGATTTAACCGCTGACGATCATGATTTAACCCCTGACGATCATGATTTAACCCTGACGATCATGATTTAACCCTGACGATCATGATTTAACCGCTGACGATCATGATATAACCTGACGACGATGGTTTAACCCTTTGACGACGATGGTTTAACCGCTGACGACGATGGTTTAACCCTTTGACGACGATGATTTAACCCTGACAACGATGATTTAACCGCACGACGACATGATATAACCCTTTGACGACGATGATTTAACCCTTTGGTGACCACAATTTAACCCTTTGGCGACTATGTTTAACCCTTTGACGATCATGACCCTTTCGACGATCATGATTTAACGCTGACGATCATGATTTAACCCTCTGACGATCATATAACCCTCTGACGACGATGGTTTAACCCGCGACGACGATGGTTTAACCGCTGACGACGATGGTTTAACCGCGACGACGATGATTTAACCCTCTGACAACGATGATTTAACCCTTTGACGACTATGATATAACCCTTTGACGATGATTTAACCTGGCGACATGATTTAACCAGACAGGTACAGACGTGAACACCTTACATTAGTACATTATTTACCCCATGGGCGAGTCACCACCGTACATCTTATTACACAACATAACTTATATTGGTGTCCGGACAAAACCCCCCAGGACAAACCCCGTGGACAAAACTCCGTCGACAAAACCCCGCAGGACAAAACCCCCGTGGACAAAACCCCGCAGGACAAAACCCCGTGGGACAAAACCCCCGTGGACAAAACCCCGCAGGACAAAAACCCCGTGGACAAAAACCCCGTGGACAAAACTCCGTGGACCAAAACCCCGTGGACAAAACTCCGTGGACAAAACCCCGTGGACAAAACTCCCGTGGACAAAACCCCGTGGACAAAACCCCGCAGGACAAAACCCCCGTGGACAAAACTCCCATAAGTAAAGTGCAAAGTAGGACAAAAACAACCTTATTTCGAGTAAAAATAGGACAAAAGGCCCCATTTTTTCTATTTTCAGACCTACGACCTAGAAATACCTCCAGGGTCTTCCCTCATCCACAGAGTCCAGACATTGGGGCCAAGTTCTCCATGTAATTAAGTGGTAAACTACGTCGTTACCTCACCACTACCCTATAACTAGTACCTCACACCACTACCCCTATAACTAGTACCTCACACCACTACCCCCTATAACTAGTACCTCACACCACTACCCTATAACTAGTACCTCACCACTACCCCTATAACTAGTACCTCACACCACTACCCCTATAACTAGTACCTCACCACTACCCCTATAACTAGTACCTCACCACTACCCCTATAACTAGTACCTCACACCACTACCCCCTATAACTAGTACCTCACACCACTACCCCCTATAACTGCTCTCACACCTACCCCCTATAATTACCTCACACCACTACCCTATAACTAGTACCTCATTCTTCAGGCAGTTCATTAACTCTATACTGTATGTGAATAAATTACAGGAAAATAAAAAGTTAGGTTAATAAGACAAACTAATTAACGTCGTCTAAATCAGACAGCATAAAGGTGTTGGTATCGGCAGTTGCTTAGCTTACTGATACCGATGAATTGGAAAACCGATATAATCAGTTTGTCGATACCGATGCTATCAATCGGTGCTTCCCCTACGAAACACTGAGAGTCTGGATCGGGCGTACTAAGAACTATGTTTGTATATTATTAATAGTTCAGCTTACTACAGGACTGGTAATTCGACTACTGGAAGCGCCGTAAATATGAGCCTAAAGCAAGAGATGTCAGTACCCGGGCAGCATCATCGACACCAACAGTAACTCTTGTAATTTGTCTTCTCTTCCCCGACACTTGACTGCTGTACTGTATATCATCGGCCTCAGACGACGTCTTGTGCCGCCACAATTAAACCTGAGGACAATAGACTTCCCATGACCTCAATCATATCCCTTTCATTCAATGAAAAGTAGGTGTTTGGCAATTTCCGCGGGTTGTGACTCCATCTAGCGGTCAGGGAGAATTATAACGCCAGACACCACAATCTAGTGCGCTTCCACATGGTGGAAAAGCTCATTTGCTTTCAATCAATTCTATACAGTACTTTTGATTTACACACTTGTTGTGGGCTAAGTCCTGTCCCCACAAACACCTGCATTACGAGTCTCAAATTAATAACTTAGCGGCCATGTGAGGCCTTATAAAGTTAGGAGCTTTCTCCCCCCACCACCAGATGTCCAGGGTGGTGATCCTGGTGACAACTCGCACCAGGTTAGGTCACAGACCCTGGGGTGGTGAAGTGGGGCCGGGACCCAGAACACCCTCGTCCCCATAGACCCCCAAACCAGGCTATAAACCTGACCTAATAATGTACCACAATATCATCCACTTATGATCGACACTACTATTCATCCACACACTGGATGTATGGCGTGGATGACAGCAGCTCCGGACCTCCGTGAAGTTATCCCTACTCCCAGCTTATTTCACCTGACGAGTAAAACCCTAATGCTACCTAATGGGGTTAGGTTAGGTTAGGTTAGCATTCGGTATTTAATCATCAGATGAAATAAACTAGGGTGTCTAATCCTCACGTGATCTAAGTTCCGTCAGAATAACGAATAATAGCCTCCAGTGTGGTAAACGTCCGCTAGATTTACCATCAAACAGGTTGAGTTTTCCACAAGATACCTTAATACCACCAGAAACAGAATACACTGCCAGGTACAGTTCCCCATAAAAAGACAAAACTTCCGCCAAAAGTAAATTCGCGCGCACCAGGATGACGGTTACTGGCCACAGGTGAAGGACACTAATGACAAAATAATTACACTCATCAACAACCGTGTAGCTATGAGAGTTACTGTACCTCCGCCTTAACCTGCCCGAACAACCTAAATTACACACTGCATTACAGGTCAGTCTCCTTAAAATAACAGGCGGTCTGTCGGTCTGCCCGCGGGATAAAACATATTTCACTCGCTGTTCCTCTTCCGAATTTTACTGGAGGATATAATTAATTGTCTTCCATTTCATACCAGCAACTTTTCCCTAATAACGTCAGTATTTGTTCCTATAAGACACAAAAAGCTAAAATAATTCATACGTTTTTCGGTTGGTTAGGTTAAGTTAGGATCGGGTTAGGTTAGGTTGGGTTAAGTTAGGATCGGGTTAGGTTAGGTTAGGTTAAGTTAGGATCGGGTTAGGTTAGGATCGGGTTAGGTTAGGCTAGGTTAGGATCGGGTGAGGTTAGGCTCGGGTTATCCTGCAGATTCTTGGGTTTCATTACAATATTAAGTAATATGTCTACAGGCCGCCATAGTATAGAGTTTCCTCCATCCACCACTAAGGTGATCGTGTTCTCGTCAATCACCGTCAACGTAATTGTAATCTCGTCCAATCCCAAAACGTTTGTAATCTCGTCCAATCACCGCAAAAAGATTATAAGTTTCCCACTCATCGTCAAGACATTTTGGTTTATCCAATTATCGTCAAGATGCTCTGTTCTATCCAATCACAGACAAGATGCTCGTATTTCTATTCAATCACAGACCAGATGCTCTGTATCCGTCCACTAAGCTCGGTGTGGGGTGGCACTAAGCCGGGTCCTCATGAATCAATCTTAGTGCCTCCTTTAAATAAATGATGAAAAACGAAAAATAAAAAATTAAAACTTTTATATATGAAAAATATATATATTTTATAGACGATTTAGAAATTTTTCTAAAACTTTTAATAATAAATTATTCAAACTTTTGTTGAGGAAAATATATGTAAGATTTTAAGGAAAAGGTGACAATAATAAACTTTCAAAGAAGATATACAAACTTTTTGAAAACATATATATTAACTGTCTAACAAGATGTGAATTTATAGAAACTTTGACATTTCAGAAACAAATCATATATTTTAAACAAAAACTATACCGTAAAAATATATAACGTGTATAGTTAACAACAAATATAAATATACTATACTGTATATTTAAACAAAAAGAAGAGAATAAGAGCACCAAGATAAACACCTCTCTTAACTTGGTGACACAGGGGCGGGAGACAACTTACTGCAACATACAACAATATTTAGCAGCTTCCGTCTAGTGAGTGGGCGCTGTGTGTATGTGGGCGTCGTCTAGTGAGTGGGCGCTGTGTATGTGGGCGTCGTGTAGTGAGTGGGCGCTGTGTGTATGTGGGCGTCGTGTAGAAGGGGCGCTGTGTGTATGTGGGCGTCGTGTAGAGAGGGGCGCTGTGTATGTGGGCGTCGTGTAGAGGGCGCTGTGTGTATGTGGGCGTCGTGGGGGCGCTGTGTGTATGTGGGCGTCGTGTAGAGAGCTGTTACGTGGGATCGGTGTGTACACGGTGGAGAAAAGACTACCGCCAGTATAAGCCTTGACACTGAACATCCGCCCAGCACATGTTTGGTCAGGCGCAGCACACACACACTGCTACCGAGGTGTATTAGCCTAATCACCTGCCCTAATTACTGGAGTTAAGGAAATCCAAGGCGGGCTGGGGCTAATCTGGCCAATTAGGCGCCATTATCACAAAATGGCCACTTGTTGCAGCCGGCGGGACAGAGGTAATCCGGGGCTGGGGAGCCGTGTGTGCAGTACTACAACCAGGAGAGAGAGAGAAGGCGAGAGAGAGAGAGAGAGACAGAGAGAGAGAGAAACTGGTGTCAGGAAGACATCAACTACTATTAAACTTTAACTATGCACAGAAGACACACTACACTGTACGGTATACCTCCCCACCTGCCTCAGTTTAATATACACGCTTAGGTTTAGTGGTGGAATAAAACTATACTGATATTTATACCAACAGACACACTATTAAAGTCTTCGTCGCCACATACAAACGTGGGCTCCAACCACAGCTGCCAACTAATGTTAAGCTCAAGAATGGTGTCTTTAAAATAAATCCTCGGTCGATCACCACTAATGCAGCCTACAGACACTCTGCTTTAGCAAGTGGTCGGATCACCTGAAGATTAGGCACTCCAACTTGGTTCACCTGGGGTGTTAAGTTACCATTAGAATGTTTAAATAGGTGAACTAAGCTGGGATGCTAATCTTCGTGATCCAATTCACTTTCTAAATATTCTGTGTAAATAAACTTGCCAATTTAAACTTTCGGTAAAAAATTAGACCCCAAGTATTAAAGTTAACTACTATTACATTATTTGGGGATAAGGTTGAAGACTATAACTGGTTGACGTGTGATAATACTACTAAAACAACCTATAATCTTTAAACAAATCAAACTAAGACCAAGGTTAACTGCCCATCGTGTCCGTAACTTCGATACATTTTTACGTTTCTTTACTCCATCATAAGTCAGTTTTTCAATATATTCTTATATATTTAGAGAGTTATTCACTGTATGAGTCTAGTAACTGAGCCTACATGACATTATTTCGTAATTCTGACGCAAGATCCAAAAGTCCAAATGAAAAATATATCAACTTCCTTTACTGGCGCCATTCTTGTTATTTTACTTTTAATTTTCCTCTATTATATCTTACTCTTTAACCAAGTTGTTTGGATATTTTTTACACAAATATTTTAACGCCAACTTTACGCCAACTTTTAACTATTATTACGTAAGCTCCCTCTCAACTCCAACACTGATGGTATAACTAGGTATATGTGGGGAGACTCTTATATTACTGTCCATAGTTGTCGTAGTATTCAATCTGCACTTTGTTTTAAAACAGCTAACCAATTACTAGCCGTTACTAACTTATCTAAAGTATGTTCTAAGACAATTTTCATTGGGTTAGGTTAAACTTTAGGTCAGGTCAGGTTAGATGAGTTAGGCTGGGTTAGGTCAGGTCAGGCTGGATTAGCTTGCGTTAAAGTTAGGATAGTATTAGGTACATCATTATCTCCCCTACGTAACTAAATGGAAAAGATGGGACTTACTTATTGTCGGGTGTGTCTACAGATCCCCAAACTGTAACTACTAAATCAAAGGAACTTAAGAGCCTTAATAGCCAACGCAGCGATGCTCAACCCTAGCCGCCTCCTTATCATGGGGGACTACTTTAACTATGGCGACAACGACTGGAGAAACGAGTTCACGCCAAATGACTTGAATAACCCTACTACTCTTTTTGTAGAAACTCTGAGATAATTTTCTGTTCCAACATGTTGAGACCAGACACAGACAGAGGAAACCAACCCGAGCCACTAGACCTCATCAAAACAAACGAAAAGAGGGTATGGTGGCCAAACTGGCTATCTAGCCCCAGTTGGCACCAGTCACCGTGTAGTGTTGTCATTCAGATTTAACTGTTACCTAGTTCAAGATAAGGCCAGGCCAAGGTGCAAATATTACAGGGAAATTACGACAGGATGAGAGGACGAGAGAGGGGCAACTGGCCTGACACACTAAGCGACACAAGAACGCAGACACTATGCTGAATATCATAACTAGTAAAGTGACCCATTTGACCAATAAATATATACCCAAGACCAAACCCAGTGCCTCTAAGGAATACCGAGGGGACCCCTACACATGAACCATGAGGTCGACAAAGTTAAGAAGAAAGCCCAGAAATTCAAGACGTGGGCTAGGTCAAACGATGAGCGGGACAGGAGGATGAATGCAGAGCCAGGAACCAAGCAAGTCAGAGTGTAGAAAAGCTGAAAGGGAGTTCCAGAGACTGGTTGTAGCGAGGTTAAGTCAAACCCAAGGCGTTTTACCGCTATGCAAAGTCGAAATTAAAAACACAAGTAGAGAATTATCAGACCTGAGGCTTGAAGATGGTAGTTATGCAGATTCTGACCAGGACAAAGCTGAGGCATTGAATAGTTTTCCTCGGTGTTCTAAAGAGGATGCGATTAATCTACGTTTGAGGACAGACAGTTACACAGCACTGACCCACATTGTGTTCTGAAGAGGTATAAAGAAATAAATTGTAAAGCTAAAGGTCCATAAAGTCGGCAGGGTGCTAAGAAAATTGTGCAATGAGCTTGCTGAGTAAATACCTGGATGAACAAAAGGTCCCCAGTGATTGGAAAAGGCTTATGTGAGTCCTATCTTCAAGAAGTCGACACTCACGAATAACTATAGACCGGTGAGCCTGACCAGTATAGTATCGTATGTAAAGTAGTTGATATTATCAGAGATGCTACGATGGAACATTTACTATGAAAACCAGTAAGATTGCCGCGGTTTTATGCCGGGAGTTCCTGCTGAACACAATGACTCAAGGTACTGGATATTTGGACCCATATTCTGGAACGGGTTGGTAATATCGACAATATTTACCTGGATTTGCCAAGGCTTTCGACAGTGTACCCACGAGGCTGAAAACTAAACTGGAAGGGTGCAGGATTCGAAATCTAGCGTGGATAAAGACTCTATATGACCGCAAGCAGTGTGTGGTGGTTAATAGCACTAAATCATCACCTGTACCTGTCCAAGAGGGATACAGGGGCAGTCTATTGGGCCCTTTGTTGTTTGTTTGTTTCATAAATGACATGCCTGACATTGTACACTCCTCCATACAAATGTTTGCCGATGACGCTAAGTTATTTCGGAAATCAGAACCAAACGGACTTTGAAGAGCTGCAAAAGGATCCCTGTGGACTCAGAATGGTCAGAAAATGGCTGCTGAGATTCAATGTGACGAAGTGAGAGGATGCCCTGGGGCGTACCGACGGTAAGGAGGCGTATCATATATCCCAACGGGATGGAAGAAACTGCACTATTTGAGAATGAATGTGAGAAGGACTGTCAGTTAATTGAAAATGTTCAGGAGGGCCACCAGACTCCCCTGACTCGGTTCGTATATCAAGGCGAAAAAAAGTAAGTGTTAGATTAGTTCGAGCTGAGTCAGTTCAGTATTGTGACCTTATAACCTCCCCATCCCCGGCTTGTCCCAGAACCCAACTGGGACCATAACGCCAAATATAAGAGATAACTCCACTATCACCTGCCACACCTCCTTCCAACATGGGTTAAGGAGGTCTGTTCATCTAAGATAACTGAAGGACTGGGTGTTTTATATGGACGAAGAACACTTGATATAAAAGTTCTTCATAACTGAGGCTACATGCAAGATTTCTTTTATAATATCTTAGAGAAGTATGGGATAACAAGACCATTTCGTTCCACTCGACGTTATTATTCGGTCAATCCTGTTGGATATACTGTAATTCATTTTGGTATTTCAAATAATAATTCAAACATAGGTAATCATACTTAAATGTTTAATCCTTCATATTCACACCACTCATATCTATCTTAGCTGAATAATTTATACATTCTTAGCCTCTATAATTAGTACTTAATGTGCCATATTTACATGTTGTCATAACGATAAACGATACAATGGACTGAGTCTTAAACTTACGTATTGATAGTCTCAAAACAGAACAGCATTGTGTTCACCCTATGATGAGAGGCTCAAATGCCAGTGCAGTTCGCCATGCGCTGCTCGGGATGACGCATTTCGCTGTGTCAGGAGTTTTCATATACAAAACAACTCTCCTCTGCTAATACACCACATGCGTCCCTGTCTTTCTCTATCTCCACTCATTTGATACTTTACATACAGGCAGGCACGTCTAACAAACATGACATGACTTACAACCTAACATAATATTTGTTCTTGGATTATCCTATTCATTACTGCTTGAGGTAACACTTTATAAATAAATATATATATATATATATATATATATATATATATATATATATATATATATATATATATATATATATATATATATATATATATATATATATATATGAAGTTTCTTCTAAATAAGGTTTTTCTTGAAGATTTAACCTGATAGAAAAAAGTCTTCCCGGTAACACTGAGACAGAACAACAACACGGCTGGGTATCAACTATCCAGGTCTCTTATCTGATATTATCAAAGATGTGACGCATGCAGGTCACGCAGCGGCTTTGTCACTAATAGTATCCCCAGCAGTGTCGAGAGAACGTATCTAATTAAGGATGAGTAGTAGGATAATGTTGTTGACCTGTCCAGGTCATAATAAACTAAGGTGTGGAATCTTTATAATCATAAAAATGTACTGATAAAGACCAGTTAATAATCATTTCAAAAGCGGTAATGCATGCTTAAGTAACACCTGTTGAAACTTCACCAGTAACAATAACAGTAGAAACCAGAGTAACTTAGTACCAATAGATTCATGATACAATGTAGTCGACTGTAAGAGTGAAATGCATATCTGATTACAACTATGGTTCCTACACACCTAGCTAACCTAACCTAACCTAACCTAACCCTAACCTAACCCCTTAGAGCGCCTCGTCAGTTTGCATACTGTCCCATACATCACAACCATAGTAGCTGTATCGGTAGCTGGCAAACGTTGTTTGCATATGTGAGTGAAGTTTGCTTATGGTCGTGGTTTGAGGAAGAGCGAGCAGGCTGCCAGAATTGTGGTAGCGTGTAGGGACCATATCTGATAACAACAGATAAAGGCAGGTTAACGTATACCGCCCCACACCTCACCTCCCACAGGCATTACCCCCACCTCGCTCCCCCCACCCTCATACAAGCCTCACCCCCACACTCCCCAAAGCCTCACCCCCCCCCACACACCCCAAACCTCACCCCCCCCACACACATCCACCACACGCCCCCACACAAACCTCACCCCTCTCCCATACACACACCCCCCCCCACCCAAGCCTCATGCCCCCCACACACACACCAGCCCTACACACCACACCTCGCCCTTCCCCCACACACACACCTCCTTCCCCATATTTCCTTTGATAACAAGATGAGAGGTGGAGATATTTAAACATGGAAATATGTAGTTATTTGTATTATTTCTAAGATTAGATACTGTTCAGCCAAATGGAGTCAGGAACTGTACGTTGGTCTCAGGCAGCGCTGCTGACCACTCTAACAGCCTATGCCTTCTGACATTCAATATATAGATTATTAAGTTATTAGGGAATGGGGTAATTGACACTCAAGGTTAAGAGTCTGGGATCCAAGCTTGTTTAGTCGTAATCTACTTAATTGATCAAGGGTGCCAGGTGTGATAGTATTATCTTATCTCTGCTTACTGCAGTTGCATCTTCGTTATATTTTTGTAATTTTCTCCAGATTGAAAAGATTACATTATTTTGATAATGGTATGACGTAGAGCAGAAACCCTACAGACTGTGTGTGTGTGTGTGTGTGTGTGTGTGTGTGTGTGTGTGTGTATGTGTGTGTGTGTGAAGTGTGTGTGTGTGTGTGTGTGTGTGTGTGTGTGTGTGTGTATATGTGTGTGAAGAGAGATCAGTAAACTTTTATTGAGACATTAGTCGTCAATATTTACACCTTTGTGTGGTATCTGAAGATGTGTGGTGTGGAAAATCCCCCCCTTCACTAACTGTTTACATATAGGAGAACTGCCTTGCTGAGTGGCTCCGGACAGATGGCCCAAGGACATTGTTTCCGAATAATGCTGATTATTTCGACGTCTACCAGATATTAAGCACAAGACTGAAGCAGTTTTATATAGCAATTACATTACAATTAATATCTTTTATCCTTTAGTAAATGTGCAGAATATACATTGCAAGAAGAAAGAACAATAAAAGAAAATTAAAAGGCCATATGTCATTCGGCCAAATGTACGTTCGGCCATTTGTCCGTTCGGTCTATTGTCCGTTCCGGCCATTTGTCGGTCCGGTCTATTGTCCGTTCGGCCATTTTGTCCGTTCGGCCATTTAATCCGTTCGGTCTATTGTCCGTTCGGCCAAATGTCCGTCGGCTCGATGTCTGTTCGGCAAATGTCCGTCAGTGAAACGTCCGTCGGCCAGTACCCTTCGTCCATCTGACCGGCGGACTGTGTATCACCTGGGGACACACACACACACACACACTGGGCTTATGCTGATATTGCAGGAGTCGGAGACCCTCAGCAATTTGGCAACGAAAACTTCCTCCACCACTCACTGTCTTGTCAGCTTTCTCGATTACATATACCGCCATCTCGAAACGAAAAACGTCTGTAGCTGTCGCCTTCATTGATTTCACTAGCGTTCGACCTAGTCGACCACAATATAATCATAAACAAGCTATTGACCTCGGGCTGGAGAAGTCATACCATAACACAGACTTCCTCAGTGACCGACGCCAAGCTGTACGCTTCCGAGGGCTGTATCCACTCAGTCACTCACCTGTGGCGTCGGCACCAGATGGACCACTCTGCTTCCTTATGCTCATCAATGATGCCCTAAAACCCTGCTCGCTGGAAATATGTCGACGACTCCACCATTGGGATCAGCGTCAACAATTCCGCCCAACTATGCCGCCCTTCAGATTTATTGAACAGTCTCAAAACTGGGCCACCAACAACCATGTCACCATCAACCATACCAAGACAATGGTTATGCACATCAACCTCTCCTCCGACATTGTCCCACCTCCTTCCATTACCCTAGGTCGAACACACTCCAGGTTGTAGATTCCACAGCTCCTCGGCGTCACCATAGACAACAAACTAAATTGGAAACCACGTCAGTGAAGTTGTAAATCTCCAGTTTCCGTCTCCACCTCCTCCGCCGACTCAAGTCCCTCAGGTTCACACGACTCCTCAGTGTATACACAACATTCATACTTCCCATCACCTATGCCTCCCCCACCTGGTCTTCCTCCTTAGCACGTACCTAGAAAGTGCAAAAGAGGGCATGCAAGATTCTCTTTCCTACTCCACATATCAAGCGCTCCACACTGACCTTTCGACTCTCACTGACCATCACCACGGCCTCATCTGCAAATTTGGTAAGCTTCTACACATCCCCGACACCGGCCCTACCTGAGATCCCCTGTCCGAGAATTGCTGTTCGACACCACAACCGCATCCAGCCCATACGTGCACGAACTGATCGCTAT
This sequence comes from Homarus americanus, assembly GCF_018991925.1. Taxonomy (NCBI): domain Eukaryota; kingdom Metazoa; phylum Arthropoda; class Malacostraca; order Decapoda; family Nephropidae; genus Homarus; species Homarus americanus. The sequence continues at coordinate 895,492 of NW_024751660.1, read as the reverse complement.
AAGAACAGCCCAGTCCCAACCATTGTAAAATTATCAATAACATGTAATAAATCAGTGTATTCACTCCCAGTAAACACTGTCCCTGTCACTATGTTGAAATGAACTGTATTTTGAGCTGATCCCCATCTAAGTTACTATATGTCTTATTTGTGTCACTTATGTCACTTGTACATTATTTGTAATTCATACCATTCCAAATATGTAACTGTATATTTTCAGCCTTCTGGCTGCAAGCTCTTTCAATAAACCGTTAATTATTATTATTATTATTATTATTACACACACACACACACACACACGCGCGCGCCACACACACACACACACACACACACGCACGCGCGCGCCACCACACCATAGGTTTCGTTACACAAAACATTAGTCGAGGCGATAAATTTCACAATGAAGACGGAAGAACTAGAGTAGTATTTGATGTACTTATCAATATCAGGAAGTCATGGGTGTGTCAGAATGTATAAGGGAGTGTCAGGGTAGGTCAGAATATAAAGGGAGTGTCAGGGTTGGTAAATATAAGGGAGGTCAGGGTGTGTCAGAATGTATAAGGGAGGGTCAGGGTGTCAAGAATGTATAAGGATGGTCAGAAAGTCAAGGAGTGGCAGGAAGTCAAGGAATGTGTCATAGAGGAAGATTAACAAATGACACATTACTCACCAAGTTACAGGTCTTCCAAGTTCTCCCATAATTAGTTATATATACGAAGATGCACTCACTCTCACTTTAAAACACACCAAGGAACCCCAAAATCGAATAAGATAAGCCGGAATTACGTGGTGCTATATATGTGAGGCACTGGTGTTATCAGGAGGCAGCATGTGTAGCCACTGACGGTACCTCAGCTACTGTGATCAGCCGAGACACCACAGCCTTGTTTGTTTACTTCCTCGCTACTGTGATCAGCCGAGACACCACAGCCTTGTTTTGTTGACTTCCTCCTGCTGTGATCAGCCGAGACACCACAGCCTTGTTTTGTTGACTTCCTCGCTACTGTGATCAGCCGAGACACCACAGCCTTGTTTTGTTGACTTCCTCGCTACGTGATCAGCCAGACACCATTGGTTGTTTACGTCGTCCACATATTCATCAGCTGAGCAACACCACAAGCCATCCACCTGGTGATGATCAGTGAGGTGCCACAACTAATATAGACAAAGTTGTCACATAGATAACTTTAAGCTTGAAGGCCGTCAAGCACAGATCTAGAAGAAGCCGCTAACACCCTGAGGAACCACTGTAAAGGCGTAACACTAAAGGAACTGACCTACTGAAGCAGCGATAACTTGTTAACTGTGGATAGTCAACTCTACCATGGAATCAGTGTCCTCGGAGGACTACAAGTGAGTACTGAAGAATTGTATTAGTGCTGTACACTGTTGAAGGTGAGGTGTAAAATTGACTGAGTGTTGATTGTTACCTTCTGCAGGTGAGACTTGCAAGAAGAATGGAAGAAGTTTGTACATCCTTGTGTTAGGTGAAAGCTTCATCTGATCATGATATATTGTTAGTTTAAACTAATAATTACAAATATTTGATATTCGCAACTGAAAACCAATTGTAAACGGCCTTTAAAGAGACGAGAGGTGAGTGTTATTGTCTCTCGCTGGTCTGAGATGTGGACTTGGGCCAGTCCAGCCATCCATGAGTCCAGCCACAGGTACAGTGGGACTGTGACATGTTCTGGTGTATGGAGACATGTAGAAGCCTCTCCTCAATAACACACGGAGAGGCTCTGCTCTCCATACACCACAACAGGCGTGTGAGGGCCAGCGCGTGTGGTTAGTGGAGCCGTTGACAAGAGGCAGGTAGGTGCAAGCAGGTCAATGTTGACCTTGCTTGCAAGATATTCCACGACAAGGCTGGTGCCATCCTCGTTACACGAGGATCAACAATTATTGAATCATGTAATCTGGATATGTAATCTGTCTACATCGTCATTATTTCAAGTGTGTGTGTGTGTGTGTGTGTGTGTGTGTGTGTGTGTGTGTGTGTGTGTGTGCGTGTGTGTGTGTGTGTGTGTGTGTGCGCGTGTGTGTGTGTGTGAACCCTGTGAAGTTACCAGGAATATCAAGGTCTTCTGGATTGTGGGAAGGACTTTGTTGGCGCCATTATCAAGTCACAAGGCAGTATCGACTGGCTCTCCACTACCAAATCTGTAGTTAGTTTGTACACAATGTTTACTTCAGGTTTCTTTCTTTTTGTACTAGAACGCTTTTGTTACTCAAGTCCTCCTCACCCACAGTACCTCACTCACCCCAGTACCTCACTCACCCACAGTACCTCACTCACCCAGTACCTCACTCCACAGTCCTCCTCCACCCAGAGCCTCACTCACCACAGTACCTCCTCACCCACAGTACCTACTGTATGTGAACGTTCATCTTTGTTTATTGTATATTTTCAACATTTGGCTGCCATGTTCTTTCAATAAACTGTTTATATATATTATCATTATTACACACAAACACATACATAAAGATACACTCCTACGAAAAACACACGCACATACACTCCACACACACACACACACACACACATACACTTTACGATACACATGACCTTCACCTTAATTGTTTAGTGTGGGATAACTCAGTACCCCAGCTGACCACACAACACAAACTATTGTACAACATAGATAAGTCTTTGTGGTGTGGCGAAGGGCGAGGTTACAGCCCATAGTGTGTTGTGCACCTGATATTAACCCTTTGAGTGTAACTTAAAGACGACAGATTAAAGTGTAACCCTTTAAAGACGACAGATTAAAGTGTAACCCTTTAAAGACGACAGATTAAAGTGTAACCCTTTAAAGACGACAGATTAAGTGTAACCCTTTAAAGACGACGAATTAAGTGTAACCCTTTAAAGACGACAGATTAAAGTGTAACCCATTAAAGACGACAGATTAAAGTGTAACCCTTTAAAGACGACAGATTAAAGTGTAACCCATTAAAGACGACAGATTAAAGTGTAACCCTAAGACGACAGATTAAAGTGTAACCCTTTAAAACGACAGGTTAAAGTGTAACCTTTAAAGACGACAGGTTAAAGTGTAACCCTTTAAAGACGACGATAAAGTGTAACTTAAAGACAGATTAAAGTGTAACCCTTTAAAGACGACAGATTAAAGTGTAACCCTAAAGACGACAGATTAAGTGTAACCCTTTAAAGACGACAGGTTAAAGTGTAACCCTTTAAAGACGACAGATTAAAGTGTAACCCTTTAAAGACGACAGATTAAAGTGTAACCCTTTAAAGACGACAGGTTAAAGTGTAACCCTTTAAAGACGACAGATTAAAGTGTAACCCTTTAAAGACGACAGATTAAAGTGTAACCCCTTAGACGACAGATTAAAGTGTAACCCTTTAAAGACGACAGGTTAAAGTGTAAACCCAAAGACGACAGGTTAAAGTGTAACCCTAAAGACGACAGGTTAAAGTGTAACCCTTTAAAGACGACAGAATAAAGTGTAACCCCTTAAAGACGACAGATAAAAGTGTAACCCTTTAAAGACGACAGATTAAAGTGTAACCTTTAAAGACGACAGATTAAAAGTGTAACCCCTTAAAGACGACAGATTAAGTGTAACCTTAAAGACGACAGATTAAAGTGTAACCCTTTAAAGACGACAGGTTAAAGTGTAACCCTAAGACGACAGGTTAAAGTGTAACCCTTAAAGACGACAGAATAAAGTGTAACCCTTTAAAGACGACAGATTAGTGTAACCCTTTAAAGACGACAGATTAAAGTGTAACCCTTTAAAGACGACAGATTAAAGTGTAACCCTTTAAAGACGACAGAATAAAGTGTAACCTTCAAAGACGACAGATTAAAGTGTAACCCTTTAAAGACGACAGGTTAAAGTGTAACCCTTTAAAGACGACAGATTAAAAAGTGTAACCCTTTAAAGACGACAGAATAAAAGTAACCTTTAAAGACGACAGATTAAAGTGTAACCCTTTAAAAACGACAGATTAAAAGTGTAACCCTTTAAAGACGACAGATTAAATAGTAACCCTTTAAAGACGACAGATTAAATGTAACCCTCTAAAGACGCCAATATAAAACTAAACCTTTAATGTACAAACTCTAGCTATAAGGACCAAACTTGACGCCATAATCCATAAACACTGACGCACCACAAGACTTTGCCAATATAAACAACGGTGAATCGAGGGCATAAGAGGTGCCTTCTGACGTCATGTTTACACTGCTCCCATGTTGACAATCATTTTAACTCAACAATTACAAGTTTCCATATTTGCAACAAAATAACATTGATAACAAACTAAATGAGTTATTACCTGCGCAGTTAAGAGCAAACGAGATACTGTATTATAAACTCATGCGTGTGTGTGTGTGTGTGTGTGTGTGTGTGTGTGTGTGTGTGTGTGTGTGTAGACTGTCGGGCCTGTATAACATCCTTTATTCAAACCTGTAGCCTAAACTAATACCTCCAGCCTGTAACCTAAACCTGTATAACCTCAGCCTGTAATCAACCAATACCTCCAGCCTGTAACCTAAACCTGTATAACCTCATCCTGTAATCAACCTGTAACCTTCCTCAACAGCGTCAACAGGAACGTACAACTCGACATGTGGGCCGTTTAGACCCTGTACTCCATATACAAACCTTCACTGTACGGACGGTCGATGTTTGTGCATCAACAACTTCCGCCCCGATGATACAGGTGACTTAATCTAGGTGACTTAATCACATGTGACTAAATCCTACAGGTGACTTAATCCTACATGTGAAACTTTAAACCTATCACAGAATCACTGAATTACTATCACCTGTGTATAACCATGTATAGAATTATGTATAAATAGTTCTGCCACACGTGCATAAATATGTATAAATGACACTAATTACAGGTGGATGTTCGAACGAGATGCTGAACCAGGTGATGATCTGGACGTGTCCAGGCAATGGCCTTGATCCTCATTATTGGTCTAATGTTGCTGTATCATGTGGCACGGAGTCGACTAAGGTGAGTAGGAAGGAGATGAGTGGGGAGGAAGGAGGTGGAGTAGGAAGGAAGGAAGGAAGGAAGGAAGGAAGGAAGAAGGAAGGAAGGGAAGGGTAGTTAATACGTACAATACGTTAAACATAAATCAGGATAGTTGAGACTCGAGATAAATAAGACAAATATAATTAACTAAGTTCAGGATTACTTCACGTCCATACTGACCACGGACAGTAGCCATACCCACGGACAGTAGCCATACCCACGGACAGTCGACATACCCACGGACAGTAGCCATACCCACGGACGGCCATACCGTACAACAACCATACCCACGTACAGTAACCCATACCCACGGACAGTAGCCATACCCAGTACAACAACCATACCCACGTACAGTAGCCATACCAAGGACAGTACCATACCCACGGACAGTAGCCATACCACGGACAGTAGCCATACCCAAGGACAGTAGCCATACCCACGGACAGTAGCCATACCCACGGACAGTAGCCATACCCGCATTGCCATACCCACCCACGTACAACAACCATACCCACGTACAGTAGCCACACCCACGTACAACAACTACCCACGTACAGTAACCATACCCACGTACAGTAGACATACCCACGGACAGAGCCATACCCACGAACAGTAGCCATACCCAGGACAGTAGCCATACCCACGGACAGTAGCCATACCCACGGACAGTAGCCATACCCACGTACAACAACCATACCCAGTACAACCCATACCGCACGGTAACCATACCCACGTACAACAACCATACCCACGTACAGTAACCATACCCACGTACAGTAGACATACCCACGGACAGTAGCCAAACCGGACGGTAGCCACACCCACGGACAGTAGCCATACCCACGTACAGTAACCATACCCACGGACAGTAGTCATACCCACGGACAGTACATACCCGTACAACAACCATACCCACGTACAGTAGCCATACCCACGAACAGTAGCCATACCCAAGGACAGTAGCCATACCCACGGACAGTAGCCATACCACGTACAACAACCATACCCACGTACCGTAACCATACCCACGTACAACAACCATACCCACGTACAGTAACCATACCCACGGACAGTAGCCATACCCACGTACAACAAACGTACTCACGGACAGTCCATCAAAATTACAAGTAACTCTGTGCCGTCTTGCAGAAGAAGAAGAGGGAGAAGTCGTCACAGAGAGAGGGAGGAGGCGGGAGGAGAGTCGTCGCAGGAGAGGGAGGAGGCGGGAGGATGGGGCGCATCCTTCCTCCGCTTACGAGGAGGCCGTCATCCCTCCTCCCACCTACCAGGAAGCTCTCCTCAAGATGGTCGTACGTTAAGTCTTGTAAATATTTCTTAGGTAGGGATTAATGTTAAGTTTGTCTGTCATAAAGTTAACATCTGGAGTATCAAAGTTCGCAGTGACTTAAGTGAAAGTATTCACTGTGTTTAAGTATACAGTCTGCCATCACAGGAACATTAAGTGTTATAAGTAAACTGTTAAAAGTAAAATTAGCGTCTTATAAAATGGTGCCACCCAGGAGGCCCAGCGAGAACAGCCCCACCAAGGCGTGGATGTGTCGTGAGGACGACCCAAACCTCCTGTGTATGGCTCACACACGGACACCAGCGTCTATATATAAGGAGACCTACAACACTTTATCCCTCAGTGTTAACGTTACAGCGCCGGGTAAACACTGCTCCAAGCATCTCTATTAAAGTCTCACTGTGGGCAACTTACTGTCCATCCACTGGTCGTCACAAGTCTCAAGTCACCGGCCTTTGGGGAGTGTTGACACCAACACACAAGCTCTTCATCCACAACGACCTGGTCCCTCACACCCTGGTCCCTGACTCAGGTCTTAGCTCCCCTTGACCTTGTAGAGACGTGACCTGAGACATAGGTGTTAGTGAGGTGATACAGGTGAGCTCGTCTACCCCAAGGAACAACTACCGTACATTGGGTCACAGTACACAGCCTTACATACACCCTATAATGACCAACTATCAGACACAATATAACAAAGATCAATTAAACTGATATTGACGTTCCTAGTTCCTTATCAAAGAAATATTGTTATTGTATGTATCTGATTGTTGCTCATACGTCAACTGTAGCCTGTAGTGTAAGAAATAATTATTACTTGATGGGTTATGGCCCATTAGATTATATTTTCATATCTACATAAAAATATTTATATCTGATACGTTTTAATGCAATCTCCTTTGTTGCTTGCCGCGCACACACACACACACACACACACACACACAAACATGGCCTTAACATGGAGAAACAAAATTCGGTGAACAACAAACATATATTTAGAGTTCACATTGGACTTTCTTTTTTTTCGTTTCCATGTTTTTTGTTTTTGTTTTTAAGTTCGTGTTGGTGATGACTAGCAGCTGCCATCCTCACCGCGTCTACTGTACTGTCACGGAACATGGCGGTTGTCTGTCGAGATTATAATTTTAGAACTTCATTTTTCATTGTGTTTAAGATGGCAGCGCTTCAGTAAAACATCATTTACAGACGTACAAACTAGCACAATATTATCAGCTGCCATAAATCTGATACTTGCACGACACACATCGCTCACAGGTGCTTCCTCCTCCCCCCCTCTCAGGTAAGACAGCAGTGCCAGTATTGACGCTTTCAATAATTAAGTGTAGTGTGGTGTGGTGCAGTGCAGTGTAGTGTAGTGCAGTGTGGTGTGGTGCAGTGTAGTGTGGTGTGGTGTGGTGTGGGGTAGTGCAGTGTAGTGTAGTGTAGTGTGGTGTAGTGTAGTGCAGTGTAGTGGTGTAGTGCAGTGCAGTGCAGTGTAGTGTAGTGTGGTGTAGGGTAGTGTAGTGTAGTGCAGTGTAGTGTGGTGTAGGAGTAGTGTAGTGTAGTGTAGGTAGTGTGGTGTAGTGCAGTGCAGTGTAGTGTAGTGTAGTGCAGTGTAGTGTAGTGTGTAGTAACCACAATACCAAGTCACTGTATACTGCAACGTTTGAGAACTGGAGAGAAGTACTTTGTTTGCTGCAGGTATAACTGACTTCTTGTTGATGATAGTGTAATGATGTCACTTTACTATTTTATCTTGGAGTAATTTTCTGGATAACACTTGATATTTTTGTATTATTTCATGTCAGGGTTGTTTAGGAGATTAACTTAATTCATGCATTAACGTTATTAATAGTACACGCACACTTACATTAATAATTGGGATATCCTAGTCATTCATAAATTCTTTCATCATACAAGCTAATTTTTCCAGTTAAAACCTATTCATTCCTTCATTAACACACTCACCCACACTGTATTATTAACTGTGTTCCACTTGGCTAAAGGTAAAGTTCCCGGGTCTGCTTTTGATCACTCTAAGCCTCGTGAGTAACTTTACCTCCATATTTCTAGGATAGTTGACAGACCTGCACTGAGCTTTGGTTAGGTCTTTCCAATTAATTTATAAATAACTTTCCACCTTCTTGATTACGAATGATCAACCTGGCCGGGAGGGTTGGGTGGAGTGTTGGGGTATAGTAAGCGTCCGTCCCAAAATGGTGAAACACACATTTATTTTACCTTCCTAAACCAGGCCATCACACGACACCAGACAGTGACGTCACAATGGTGCGACAGGATAAGTTACCTACTTCATTCACCATCAAGCACTCGATAATGATTCAAATTAATTGTATTACATCATGTCGGTATACATACATATGCATAGTAATAGTATAGTGTAGTATAGTATAGTATGTTAATATTATAGAAGAAAAACTACAACTATAGATGATTATTACAATAAACTACAACTATAGATAAATATAGTGTTAGAGGAAGAGCCAAACAGGTAAACTGTCCTCTAATAAGTGTTAGTGGGTAATTATACGGACCTTTATGATCTATCCATTAGTGAAAGACTACCGTAAATGTGCGGTACTTAACACTCTTAAAACCAGTGTAACCTCTACTCCCAACCCAACCTACTATAACCTACTTAATCTTCCTTTGCGCTCATTCGCGAATTCTGGGGAAAAGACGACCATGGTTCCTGCTCTCAGTCGTTGTTGTCTGTAGCTTACGGTGAGACAAGTGACCTTCACGGATACATAACCGGTAAAGTCATGTTCAGTTCGACGTCAAGTTGATATAAGATAGTGGTTAAGAAATGCTTTGTTTTGGTCACACTAAATGTATCTGGGAGAGAATACAGTATGTAAAAAGTATTTCCTCGAAGGTCATCACTAAGACTGATACCTTGGCCAGGCATTGTAGGGAGAAGCCATCATCAAGACATGTTCAAGGGTGTAGAACATTTGCTTTGTGTCAGTAAATAAGGTGCGTGTTATATCTCCGGGTTTCGTTACTGAATGTCACAAGATTTTATTTAACACTTTATATACGACAATACAAAAGCCAGTCTTTTTCAACAGAATTTATTTAACGCATGATTAACATGCTGAACTGTCCCACGGTCAATGTGAATCAAAGAGGCCAAGTTCTCACATAACACGTAACTGTTGACTCCTCCACAAACACTTCAGCCCACAAGAGTTAAAACACCTCGACGTGGCCAACCTGCAGCCCATAGCCAGCTGTCTTCTGCACCGGCACATAATAGTGGCTGGTGGGACACTAGTTCAATTGGCCTACAGACCCTGGACCGGTAAACTTACCGAACTGATAAGTTGCCACTCCAGGAGGCGTCACGGCAGATGTTCCCTCGTACTTCAAGGTCCCAAAATGATGTATGCTGTTGTGCAAACAGAACCACGGCTGAAAGTAACTATCTTTCCAAAATCCAGGACAAACCACGTGTGGTCTCCAGCTTCAGGAAATTGAGAATAGAGAAGCTATAGACGCCATCAATGAGATTCTTTAAGTTTTGCATGTGCTTCCCGTCCAGACGTAATTTTAGCGTTGGTAGCGTAGTCAATAGACGTCGGTGCCAGCGAGGTGGGCGTCAGCCGTTGGTCTCGTTAGAGGTGGGGCTGACGATCATACTAGAAAAGGGCAGTTTTGGCGCATCTTTGCACCAAGAGTGCACCAGCCCAGCATTGGCGCAGGTATTGGGGCAGTGTAAGTTGCGATTAATACTTGGGTGTAGTAGGTCGCCACT
>NW_024751660.1:857107-880280 GCF_018991925.1 Homarus americanus | reverse complement strand
CTGCATACTTCGTTCAGTTACGTATTGCTAGAATGAGTGTCGCTGAGCCCTTATACGTAACTTTCCAACCTGGTGTTAGGGGAGGGATAGTGTCGCTGAGCCCTTATACATGTACTGGCCAACCTGGTGTTAAGGAGGATAGTGTCGCTGAGCCCTTATACATGTACTGGCCAACCTGGTGTTAAGGGGAGGATAGTGTCGCTGAGCCCTTATACATGTACTGGCCAACCTGGTGTTAGGGGAGGATAGTGTCGCTGAGCCCTTATACATGTACTGGCCAACCTGGTGTTGGGGAGGATAATAGTGTCGCTGAGCCCTTATACATGTACTAGCCAACCTGGTGTTAGGGAGGATAGTGTCGCTGAGCCCTTATACATGTACTGGCCAACCTGGTGGGGAGGATAGTGTCCATGAGCCCTTATACATGTACTGGCCAACCTGAATTAATTGGGGAGAGGATAGTGTCGCTGAGCCCTTATACATGTACTGTGTGGCTGGTGTTAAGAGAGGATAGTGTCACTTCAGGCCCTTATACATGTACTGGCCAACCTGGTGTTAAGAGGGAGGATAGTGTCGCTGAGCCCTTATATATGTACTGGCCAACCTGGTGTTAGGGAGGATAGTGTCGCTGAGCCCTTATACATCTGTCCAGCCCAACCTGGTGTTAGGGTGGGGGATAATGTGTCGCTAATTTACGACAGTGCTTGGGGTGCTCAGTCATCAGCGGCTCACCACCAGGGGACACTATCTGGGAGGTGTTAATGGTGGCCTAGTGTACCGTCTACTTGTCAACCTCTCTATCTCCTTCCTCTTCACCTCCCTCCTTCCTCTTTAAACCTCATCCATCTCCTCTCCTTCCTCCTCCCACCTCCTCTCCTTCCTCTTCCCTCCTCTCCTTCCTCTTAAACCCTCATCCCCCTCTCTCCTTCCTCCTCCCTCCTCTCCTTCCTCACACCTCCTCCCTCCCTCTCCTTCTCCTTGAAACCTCATCCACCTCCTCTCCTTCCTCCTCCACCTCCTCTCCTTCCTCTTACACCTCCTCCACCTCCTCTCCTTCTCTTAACCTCATCCACCTCCTCTCCCTTCCTCTCCACCTCCTCTCCTTCCTCTTACACCTCCTCCACCTCCCCTCCTCCTTCCTCTTAAACCTCATCCCACCTCTCTCCTTCCTCCTCCACCTCCCCTCTCCTTCCTCTTACACCTCCTCCACCTCCTCTCCTTCCTCTTACACCTCCTCCACCTCCTCTCCTTCCTCCTCCACCTCCCCTCTCCTTCCTCTTACACCTCCTCCCCCTCTTCTCCTTCCTCTTACACCTCCTCCACCTCCTCTCCTTCCTCTTACACCTCCTCATCTCCTCCTTCCTCTACACCTCCTCTCCTTCCTCTTACACCTCCTCCACCTCCTCCTTCTTCCACCTCATCTTCCTCCACCCTAGCCTAGCAAGCTAACCTAACCTAACGACCAACAAGCTCCAACCTAACCTAACCTAACCTAACCCCTACCAGTAAAATATCAACACTTACTTAAATGTCGACAGGTTGAGACTGGAGTTGTGTCTCTTTCCACCTTGTCCTGGGTTCACTGGGCAGCCTTCACCACCTGTAAGAGAACAAATGAAGGTATATAATGTGAGTCTCACTTAATAAAAGAGTCCTATCAAGGTGCCCAAAACAGTGTGGTGCCAACTATAGTACCTAATGTGATACCTGGACGTGATTACAGGTAGGGGCGTCTCAGGTGTACAGGTAAACAAGGCAGATTACCGTCCTCCGAGGGTTTTTACAATTGGTGATGATGATAACAACAACGATGATAATAACAATAATAATAAATAATAATAATGATAATAATAATAATAATAATAATAATAATAATAATAATAACAATAACAATAATAATAATAATAATAATAATAATAATAATAATAATAATAATAATAATAATAATAATAATAATAATAATAATATAATAATAATATAATAATAATAATATAATGATGATGATGATGATGATGATGATGATGATGATGATGATGATGATGATAATAATAATAATAATAACAATAATAATAATAATAATAATAATAATAATAACAATAATAATAATAATAATAATAATAATAATAATAATAATAATAATAATATAATAATAATAATAATAATAATAATAATAATAATAATAATATAATAATAATAATAATAATAATAATATCTAGAATAAAGTTTAGGGCTTTTGTTCTTATTTCATTTATCATATTATTATTATTATTATTAATATTATTATTAATATTATTATTATTATTATTAATGATATTAACAAGAAGGGTTGGTGAGATACAACAACAGGTGAAGTCGTACTGGGGTGCACAAATGGGGCGATTGTGTGGTAATCTCCCCTCCCTCCCCTCATACTGATCCACACACACAGAAGCTGGGGATACGGGTGGACGGACACGTGTCGCTCTCACGCGTCTACCAGGATGCTGCCGCCCCTCTCTCACGAGTCTACCCTGAATCTGTCTCTCTCTCTATCTCTCCTTCTCTCTCACGCGTCTCCAGGATGCTGCCGCCCTCTCTCCCACGAGTCTACCTGAATCTGTCTCTCTCTATCTCTCCTTCTCTCACGCGTCTACCAGGATGCTGCCGCCCCTCTCTCACGAGTCTACCTGAATCTGTCTCTCTCTCTATCTCTCCTTCTCTCTCACGAGTCTACCAGGATGCTGCCCTCTCTCACGAGTCTACCCTGAATCTGTCTCTCTCTCTATCTCTCCTTCTCTCTGAGTCTACCATAATGCTGCCGCCCTCTCTCCACGAGTCTACCATGCTGCCGCCCTCTCTCACGAGTCTACCATGATGCTGCCGCCCTCTCTCACGCGTCTACCCTGAATCTGTCTCTCTCTCTATCTCTCCTTCTCTCTCACGAGTCTACCATAATGCTGCCGCCCCTGTCTCACGAGTCTACCAGGATGCTGCCGCCCCTCTCTCACGAGTCTACCAGGATGCTGCCGCCCCTCTCTCCGCCTATAATCTACGTCAACATTATCTAAAGCCACCAACAAACTCCTGCTTTCCATCCACCTGTCTACCATGCTGTCTGTGTGTATACTTATTCACACAAGTATACCTCCAACAGTTCTCACATACATGCACGTCTGTGTTTGTATGCTCGCCTGGAAGCCTTTACGTGCTAGTATCGTCCTTTCTGCTTATACATATTAACGACATATTAGGTGTGTGTGTGTGTGTGTGTGTGTGTGTGTTACCTGTAATGTATACTGTATATAATGTCTCACGTCTACCTGTGTGTGTATGGACAGTGTATGGTGAACATCCCTCGAGTGGCCCAACACACTGAGACTTATACCTGCCTGGAATATCTGCCCCACAGTCCACCCCGCCCCGTACCTTAGTCCAGCCTGCCCCGTACCTTAGTCCATCCTGCCCCGTACTGTAGTCAACCCCGCCCCGTCAAGTCCTGCCTCGCAGTCTTCCCCGTCCTGTCCCCCCTGGACCCCGCCCTGCTCCCCTAGACCCCTCCCTGCTCCCCTGGACCCCGCCCTGCTCTCCCCTAGACCCCTCCTGCTCCCCCTAGACCCCGCCCTGCCTCGTAAAGTCCTGAACAAATCGCAACAACCATCAACAAATAATTTACTTGCTAAGACAAGAAGTTAAATTTACATTCTTTGTTACTGCTTAACCCACATTAACATGTTCTTTATATACGTACACACACACACACACGCACACACACACACACACACACACACACACACACACACACACACACACACACACACACACACTGAAACTTGTCTTACACCTAATAATGTGTCTCTTGTATCAGTGACCTCTTGTGTGTCTTCCTGAGTTGTGTTGTGTTGCGGTAGATTATAAAACTACTTTATTTTACTGTGTGATGGACTCATGACCCAACTGTCAGCCCGTGTCAGCTCATATATTGTGAAAAGTCTTAACCCACAGCCCCCCCCTGACCCATGACATTTAAGCCCACACCCTTCCCCGACCTATAATAATAATTTGACCCACAACCCTCTCTGACCCGTAATGATCAAGCCGTCAGCCTCCCCCTGCAACACAGTCCTGAGAGCCTCGTGACCCCAGACAAGGACTTAGTGTCTGCTAATAATTTGTTATCATTCGGAATTGAGTAATGGCGATCATCCAACAATGACACGATAATGGTGAGCTCTGAGGTGACTCGAGAGGCACGTTTGGAGGGCTACATCTAGTGTGGGAGGAGCGGCGGCAGCGTCTTTCCGGAGCTCCACCTCGACATGTTCTGTTAGCGGACCCAAATCATTCACTATTTCAAAAATGCAACTTTGCTGAGTGACGGGGGATGCTGGCCTTGGATCACAAGGTCCCAGGATCGAACCCCAGCCAGGTCGACGTCCGGGTGGGAAAAGGAACTGACCACGCGTGTTTCATCTCAGGTGAGAGTGATACCGTCCCGCAGCCCCTCAGGTACAGTTGTTTGCCAGAACCCACTTGTTTGCGGTTATGAAGGGCGATGATTGGTCCACAAGGTTGGGATGGGTTTAGTTTAGAATGGAATGGGTTTAGGTAGGGTTAGGATGGGTTTAGGTCGGGTTAGGATGGGTTTAGGTAGGGTTAGGATGGGTTTAGGTCGGGTTAGGTTGGGATGGGATGGTTGGTTAGGTCAGCACACACACAGATACTACTTGTAGGTTCCTCGTCCACACTCGGGAACCATCCAGCCTGTGTACACGGGGGTCAAGGCACCATAACACGGTCACACCATTACAGTCCAACACGGCACCATTAACCACACAGCACCATTAACCACACAGCACCATTAACCACACAGCACCAATAACCACACAGCACCATTAACCACACAACACCATGAACCACACAACACCATTAGCCACACAGCACCATGAACCACACAGCACCATTAACCACAAGACCATTAACCACAACACCATGAACCACACAGCACCATTAACCACACAGCACCATTAACCACACAACACCA
The DNA here is from genome assembly GCF_018991925.1 of Homarus americanus. NCBI lineage: Eukaryota > Metazoa > Arthropoda > Malacostraca > Decapoda > Nephropidae > Homarus > Homarus americanus. The sequence continues at coordinate 875,260 of NW_024751660.1, read as the reverse complement.
TGAACCAACACAGCACCACACACACAGCACCACCACAACATTGATGCTGAGGATCTCTCTAATGTGGACATGCCTGGCCGATTATATGCCCTGTTATTATAATCTATAATTCCCTCTCACATCTTTCCTTCACTCCCTCCCTCCCTCTCTCTCTCCCTCCCTGAGACCATAAAATATAATCATCTGGCCGCTGCTGGAGGCTGAAGGAACGACCACGCGGGAGGAGGAGGTGGTGGTGGTGGCTGTGGTGGTGGTGGAGGTGGTGGTGGTGGCGGCAGTGGTGTTGGTGGTGGTGGTGGTGGTGGTGGTGGCGGTGGTGGTGGTGGGTGGTGGTGGTGGTGGTGGTGGTGGTGGTGGTGGCGGTGGTGGTGGGGCGGCAGTGGTGGTGGTGGCGGTGGTGGTGGGGGCGGCGGTGGTGGTGGTGGTGGTGGTGGCGGAGGAAGAATTACCACGGGAAATACCAGATTCGTCGTGTGTTGGTATTGTAAAAGGATCACAAACAACAACAACAACAAACCGAAAGTCATTTTTCCGATTCACACAAATAAATAAATAAAGACACACACACACACACACACACACACACACACACACACACTCAACCAACAGTACAGTGCAAAGATTGACGATCAACCCACAAGTGATATACAAAAGTGGCAATTTAACTCGAAGGAAAAGCACAAAACACAGCAATACTGAGTGTGGTTGATCTGACCCAACCTGACCTGGACTCACGGCTTCACCTGACCTAACCTGAAGGATGGAGCACACCTGCATTGCCCCGCTACTGTCCTGGCCACGTACACACACCTGTCCAACTGCATCCAGCCCATACGAGCACAAACTGATTGCTACAAGAACAGCGCAGCCCCAACCATTATAAAAAATTATCAACACCTAAATTATTATATATCATATTTGTATCACTTATGTTACTTGTACATCATTTGTAAAATCAAGAGAACCATTCCCCAATTATGTAAGGTATTTTTCAGCCTTCCGGCTGTCATGCTCTTCAATAAACCGTTAATCATATATATATATATATATATATACACACACAGACACACACACACACACACACAGACACACACACACACACACACAGACACACACACACACACACACACACACACATACACACACCTGGGACCTTATAACCTGAGAGGGAGAGTTAATTGTGCACCCTTCTGGGGGGATAACGTTGATAAATCTCCGTATGCACCCCAAGACTTATTGGTGGGGGGGGGGAGAGGGAAGGAGATGGATGAGGGAAGGGAAAGAAGGAGAAGGAGGAGGAGGTAGAGGAGGTGAAGGAAGAGGAGGAGTGGTGGTGAGAGTTATGAGTGAGTTAAGATCACCATAATTAGTCGTAACATAACACCTCCTCCCGACCACACGTATTAATCTGATAATTTAAAAAGAATAAATTATAGGAATAATTTTTTTTAATATCCTGTTGTATTAATCTAAAAATACAATAAGATCAATTTAGGATAGTTGTATTTATTTATTTTCATTTATTGATATAGAAAACGACAGAGGTGAATTACAGGATATATTATGAAGGTTATATTATGTTATGTTATGTTATGCTAAGTTAGGTTAGGTTAGGGTTCAGCAAATTATACACCAGCTTTATAAAGAAACAAACAAACAGTGAAGGTTATTATTACCAGCGAGTTTATTTTTATATTAAGTGTTGGATTATGAGCGACATAATGTAATCTAGACGATTTGTTATGATTGAAAAAATATATCTAAGTTGTTTCTAGACATGTACTCAACTATATATTAAAGAGAGAGAGAGAGAGAGAAAGATTGTGTCCCTACAAGACGTCAAAATACATCTGCCTGGGCGGAGTGGACGTACAACAAGGTGGAATGACGAGTAACATGATATTGTTAAGTGAGGAGGACCTGACACACACACACACACACACACACACACACACACACACACACACACACACACACACACACACACACACACACTAGCACCTCCCTCCTGTTGCGTTCATTTGATACTGTCAACTCAAAAACATGTACAGATATATACAGGTACAAGTGACAGGTGCACATCCAGGTACAGGACTACAGGCATAAAGACAATTACAGCCATAGGTACAGGAGAATATACAAAAATAACCACAAGTTGAGACAGTCATTCAAACACAGGTACAGTACAGGTAATTATATCAATCTTACTCCTGAGGTCACGGCTGTTAGCTCTACACTCACCAGCATCACCACAAGACAACAGCAGCAGTAAGCACAGGTGTTGAGGCACGTGTACAACTGACAGGTGTATTAAGGTTGAGACAGGTGAGACAAGAATAACACACGTGACAGATGTGTGACAGATGTGTGACAGGAGCTACAGATGTGAGATGAAGAAGACAGGTCAAAGGTCATTTCGGGTCACTAGAGAGAACACGTTGACCCAGGCTAATTTATCACATTAAATTGACGAGTAAACTCTCATCCACCTGTAACATCCAGCCATCATCCACCTCCTTACATATCATCCAACCACCAACAACCATCATCCAGCTATCATCCAGTAGCCATCAAAGAGTCATCATCTAATTACCCACCTACTCTAAATCCTCCTCCTCCTCCTCCTCCTCCTCTCTCCTCCCCTCCCCTCTCCCCCATTTTCCCTCCCCATCTCCCTCATTACGTTCTTCACCCCATATCTCCCCTCTAATCACCCATAACTTTCAGCACTGTAACCGTATAGGAGAAGTGGGGAAGAGAAGAGAAGGAAGGAGAGAAGAGAGAAAGGAGAGGAAGAGGAGGAGAGGAAGAGATGAACAGTTAGAAATACAGTCTCACAGTCTCACAGTCATACAGTCTCACAGTCTCACAGTCATGAAGTCTCACAGTCTCAAGTCATACAGTCTCGCAGTCTATTCTCCAGTGTGGTATTGAAGTCATTTATATATTTTATCTATTTACTTACGAGAAAGTTCAACGGCACGCGAGACCAGAAAAATAAAACCAGTGTGACAGGGGGGTGCGGGGTGCAGGGGTGGCAGGGTGCAGGGTGGCGGGGTGGCGGGGTGGGCAGGGTGGCGGGGTGGCGGGGTGGCGGGGTGGCAGGTGGCGGGGTGCAGGGTGGCGGGGTGGTGGGGTGGCAGGGTGGCGGGGTGGCGGGTAGGAGGGAGAGAGACAATCAGTGAACAACTTTCTTTTCTCTGTGAACTCTGAACAGTATGGCGGCTTGTACTGGCTGACTGAGACTGCCCTGAGGTTACTGTTGTGTTTAATGTGTTTACTTTGTTCGGGCCATAATCACCCTTGATTATGATGTAGGTAGTGATGGTGGTAGGTCAGGGGAGTAGTGGTTGTAGAATGGTGGTAATGGTGTTAGAATGGTGGTAGTATGGTGGTAGAGTGGTGGTAGCGATGGTAGTAGGTCAGGGGAGTAGTGGTTGTGTAGAATGGTGGTAGTAATGGTGTTAGAATGTGGATAGTAATGGTGGTAGAGGGTGGTAGTAATGGTGGTAGAGTGTGGTAGTAATGGTGGTAGAGTGGGTGGTAGTGATGATAGTAGGTCAGGGGAGTAGTGTGTAGTAGAATGGTAGTAATGGTGGTAGAGTGGTGGTAATGGTGGTAGAGTGGTGGTGGAAGGATGGTGAAAGTGGGGGGAGAAAAGGTGGTAGAATGGTAGTAATGGTGGTAGAGTGGTGGGTAGTAATGGTGGTAGAGTGGTGTGGTAGCGATAGAGGTCAGGGAGTAGTGGTTGTGGTAGAATGGTGGTAGTAGTGGTACAGTGGTAGTAATGGTGGTAGAGTGGTAGAATGGTGGTGAGTGGTGGTAGCGATGGTAGTCAGGGGAGTAGTGGTTGTAGTAGAATGGTAGTAATGGTGTAGGTGGTGAGTGGTAGTAATGGTGTAGAATGGTGGTAGTAATGGTGGTAGTGGTGGTAGTAATGGTGTTAGAATGGTGGTAGTAATGGTGGTAGAGTGGTGGTAGTAATGGTGGTAGAATGGTGGTAGTAATGTGGTAGAATGGTGGTAGTAATGGTGTTAGAGTGGTGGTGAGTAATAGTGGTAGAGTGGAAGCTGTTCAAAAGGAATGAAGAAGGAAGGAGAGGTGGAGGAAGGAAGGAAGAAATGGAGGAAGGAGAGGAATGGGGGAAGAAGGAGGAAGGGACGTCACAGTAATAAACAACGCGGCAGACCCAGGAAGAGTGGGTGTGTAACCCTCCTGTACGTGTTGTAACGCTGGCCGGCAGGGCGGGGGCGGGAGGGTGGGGCAGACTGGGGCGGGTCGGTGATAGGAACTAAGAGGAACATGCAAGGCAACTCGGCAAACAATTTTGACCGTAGAGGTAGTGATTAATGGAGGTATGGCAGGTAGGCCCATTGTACACCACCAGAACACACCACCTACACACAAACATACACATACACACACACACACACACACACACACACACACAGACACACAGACACACACACACACACACACACACACACACACACACACACACACACACACACACACACACACACACACACACACACACACACACACACACACACACACACACACACACACACACACACACACACACACTCACACACAGACACACACACACACACACACATACACACACACACACACACACACATTCACACACACGGAAGGAAAGGAGGAGAGGCAAGGTAAAAGTGCTGGAGAAATGAAAAAACCAGGAGGTACCGTGGTGGGTAAGGTTGTGGTTAGTGCTGGGGTGGTAGTGTTCAAAAAACAGTGGTAAGGTTGGGTTAGGTTAGGTTAGCTGGTGGGTAGTGTTCAAATATGGAAAGGGTTGGGTTAGGTAGGATTAGCTGGGGTGGAGTAGTGTTCAAGCAAACTAGTGGTGGGTTGGGTTAGGTTAGGTAGCTGGGGTGGGTAGTGTTCAAGAAACTAGTGGGCAGGTTGGGTTGAGTTGTTAGCTGGGGTGGGTAGTGTTCAAGTAAACTAGTGGGTAAGGTTGGGATTGGAGTTATTAGCTGGGGTGGGTAGTGTTCAAGTCAAACTAGTGGGGTAAGGGTTGGGTTGGGTTATGTTAGCTATGAGTAGTGTTCAAGTAAACTAATGGGTAAAGGGTTGGGTTAGGTTATGTTAGCTGGGGTGGGTAGTGTTCAAGTAAACTAGTGGGTAAAGGGTTGGGTTAGGTTAGAGTTAGCTGGGTGGGTAGTGTTCAAGTAAACTAGTGGGTAAGGGTTGGGTTAGGTTATGTTAGTGGGGTGGGTAGTGTTCAGTAAACTAGTGGGGTTGGGTTGTTAGGTTAGCTGGGGTGGGTAGTGTTCAAGTAAACTAGTGGGTAAAGGGTTGGGTTGGGTTATGTTAGCTGGGGTGGGTAGTGTTCAAGTAAACTAGTGGGTAAGGTTGGGTTAGGTTAGGTTAGCTGGGGTGGGTGTGTTCAAGTAAACTAGTGGGTAAGGGTTGGGTTGAGTTATGTTAGCTGGGGTGGGTAGTGTTCAGTCACTAGTGGGTAAAGGGTTGGGTTGGGTTATGTTGGCTGGGTGGGTAGATGTTAAGTAAACTAGTGGGTAAAGGGTTGGGTTAGGTTATGTTAGCTGGGGTGGGTAGTGTTCAAGTAAACTAGTGGGTAAAGGTTGGGTTAGGTTAGGTTACTGGGTGGGTAGTGTTCAAGAAACTAGTGGGTAAAGGGTTGGGTTAGGTTATGTTAGCTAGGGGTGGGTAGTGTTCAAATAAACTAGTGGGTAAGGGTTGGGTTAGGTTATGTTAGCTAGGGTGGGTAGTGTTCAAGTAAACTAGTGGTAAGGGTTGGGTTAGGTTATGTTAGCTGGATGGGTAGTGTTCAGAAACTAGTGGGTAAGGTTGGGTTGGGTTAGCTGGGGTGGGTAGTGTTCAAGTAAACTAGTGGGTAAGGGTTGGGTTAGGTTAGGTTAGCTGGGGTGGGTAGTGTTCAAGTAAACTAATTGGAGTGAGGGTTGGGTTGGGTTAGGTTAGCTGGGGTGGGTAGTGTTCAAGTAAACTAGTGGGTAAAGGGTTGGGTTAGGTTAGGTTAGCTGGGGTGGGTAGTGTTCAAGTAAACTAGTGGGTAAGGGTTGGGTTAGGTTAGGTTAGCTGGGGTGGGTAGTGTTCAAGTAAACTAGTGGGTAAGGTTGGGTTAGGTTGGGTTAGCTGGGGTGGGTAGTGTTCAAGTAAACTAGTGGGTAAGGGTTGGGTTAGGTTAGGTTAGCTGGAAGTGGGTAGTGTTCAAGTAACTAAGTGGGTAAGGGTTGGGTTAGGTTAGGTTAGCTGGGGTGGGTAGTGTTCAAGTAAACTAGTGGGTAAGGGTTGGGTTAGGTTATGTTAGCTGGGGTGGGTAGTGTTCAAGTAAACTAGTGGGTAAAGGGTTGGGTTGGGTTAGGTTAGCTGGGGTGGTAGTGTTCAAATAATAGTGGGTAAGGGTTGGGTTAGGTTATGTTAGCTGGGGTGGGTAGTGTTCAAGTAAACTAGTGGGTAAGGGTTGGGTTAGGTTATGTTAGCTGGGGTGGGTAGTGTTCAAGTAAACTAGTTGGGTAAAGGGTTGGGTTAGGTTATGTTAGCTGGGGTGGGTAGTGTTCAAGCAAACTAGTGGGTAGGGTTGGGTTAAGTTATGTTAGCTGGGGTGGGTAGTGTTCAAGTAAACTGAGTGGTTGGGTTAGGTTAGGTTAGCTGGGGTGGGTAGTGTTCAAGTAAACTAGTGGGTAAGGGTTGGGTTAGGGTTATGTTAGCTGGGGTGGGTAGTGTTCAAGTAAACTAGTGGGTAAGGGTTGGGTTGGGATTATGTTAGCTGGGGTGGGTAGTGTTCAAGTAAACTAGTGGGTAAGGTTGGGTTAGGTTATGTTAGCTGGGGTGGGTAGTGTTCAAGTAAACTAGTGGGTAAGGGTTGGGTTAGATTATGTTAGCTGGGGTGGGTAGTGTTCAGTAAACTAATTGGGTAAGGTTGGGTTAGATTATGTTAGCTGGGGTGGGTAGTGTTCAAGTAAACTAGTGGGTAAGGGTTGGAGTTATTAGTTAGCTGGGTGGAGTAGTGTTCAAATAAACTAGTGGGTAAGGGTTGGGTTGGGTTATGTTAGCTGGGTGGGTAGTGTTCAAGTAAACTAGTGGGTAAGGGTTGGGTTGGTTAGGTTAGCTGGGGTGGGTGTTCAAGTAAACTAGTGGGTAAAGGGTTGGGTTAGGTTAGGTTACTTGGGGTGGTAGTGTTCAAGCAAACTAGTGGGTAAAAAGGGTTGGGTTAGGTTAGGTTAGCTGGGGTGGGTAGTGTTCAAATATAGGCAAAAGGGTTGGGTTAGAGTTAGGTTAGCTGGGGTGGGTAGTGTTCAAGTAAACTAGTGGGTAAGGGTTGGGTTAGGTTATGTTAGCTGGGGTGGTAGTGTTCAAGTAAACTAATTGGGTAAAGGGTTGGGTTAGGTTAGGTTAGCTGGGGTGGGTAGTGTTCAAGTAAACTAGTGGGTAAAGGGTTGGGTTAGGTTAGGTTAGCTGGGGTGGGTAGTGTTCAAGTAAACTAGTGGGTAAAGGGTTGGGTTAGGTTAGGTTAGCTGGGGTGGGTAGTGTTCAAGTAAACTAGTGGGTAAAGGGTTGTGTTAGGTTATGTTAGCTGGGGTGGGTAGTGTTCAAGTAAACTAGTGGGTAAAGGGTTGGGTTAGGTTAGGTTAGCTGGGGTGGGTAGTGTTCAAGTAAACTAGTGGGTAAAGGGTTGGGTTAGGTTAGGTTAGCTGGGGTGGGTAGTGTTCAAGTAAACTAGTGGGTAAAGGGTTGTGTTAGGTTAGGTTAGCTGGGGTGGGTAGTGTTCAAGTAACTCTTTCCTCAAACACTTCTCGTTGCCGGGTTTACCGCCTCTCACCACTAACGCAACTTTAGAACAATTCTTGATGACCCTCGTCTTTATAGTATGTATGTATGTATGTATGTATGTATGTATGTATGTATGTATGTATGTATGTATGTAGTATGTATGTATGTATGTATGTAGTATGTATGTATGTATGTATGTATGTATGTATGTATGTATGTATGTATATATGTATGTAGTATGTATGTATGTATGTATGTATGTATGTATGTAGTATGTATGTATGTATGTATGTATGTATGTATGTATGTTCCTTATTTATCTCTCACCCATTACCTCTCTCTCTCTCTCTCTCCCTAACTACCCAACAGCCCAACAACCTGGTACAGTACAGTACAGTTTTCAGTGATCGACTTATAAATATTCATCACCTTCCTTCTTCATCTTCGTCTCGAGAAGGACCAATTTATATTGAAATAATGGCACCCCTCCAGCCTACCCTCCATGACGTTTAAACCTCACTACTTTCCCCGCTTCAAAGCACAAAATCCTTTCATTTGCTATGCATTTTCGACTCTGTCTACTCTATAAAAGATGCGATATTTACACCCAGCTATTTGCCGAGCCGATAAGGGCGGCGATGAAAGATTTTCTGAATGGGATTTTCACCCTCAAGGACCTCACCTTCGGTCTCCCAGCGTGACGTCACCCCCCCTACCGAGCCAATCAGGTACGGGGACAGGTGTTTGCGGGCAGACTATTGGACAACCGACAATAGTCCACTTTTTCTCCAAACGTTTATTTATCTCGATTCACAGATAAGTTCATCACAGACTTGAAATACAAACACAGCCAGTCAAGATGATGGTGGTGGTTTATCAATGAATACACGCAGTGACGTCATTCATAAACAACTGTGAACGATAACACCTGGACCAAGTAGATGGAAGATAGACAGACGTGCGTGAAATAGGGTCGGGTCTTGGTCGACGCCGCGGGTCCTACACACACACACATCTACCCTCCCGTGTCCTCCCCCGTGTTGTGACTTGAAGAGATCGACCACTCGTCAGGATACATTATGTGTGTTTCTGACCTGGTGTTACAGCTAAGGGGTCGTCAGGATACATTATGTGTGTTTCTGACCTGGTGTTACAGCTGAGAGGTCGTCAAGATACATTATGTGTGTTTCTGACCTGGTGTTGCAGCTAAGAGGTCGTCAGGATACATTATGTGTGTTTCTGACCTGGTGTTACAGCTAAGAGGTCGTCAGGATACATTATGTGTGTTTCTGACCTGGTGTTGCAGCTAAGAGGTCGTCTCAATTTTAGCCATGAAAAAGTCATAGATATAGACAAACTTTTAACAGTCTAAACTTCCGTAAACTTCCTGACTTCTCGTACGTCTACGGGAAAGGGTCGCGGAAGGGGGACGTGATTGCTGCTCGTATCATCATTGGGTATGACTTTGCTTGGGAGATTGGTATCCCCACATCCCCTGAGCAACGCTCTTGTGCGTTATGCAGAAGACCCGACAGCCGCACCCTTATTCACTACCTCCTAAGATGTCCCCACACACAACGCTTCCGTGACGCCTGCTGGACCACCACTCCACGACCCCCTGACGGAGACACGATGATCCTCCCAATACTGGCCAGATATTTTGTAAATAATATTAATTATGTGTTAAAGGAACATCCTTCCTTCCTTAGGCTTTAGTAAGCCCCTTTATAATATTTATACTGTATATACTTTTCACACTTGCCAGATGATTCTGGTGTCATTGTACAGGGGTACCTAGTAACAGCACTAGGATCCCGCTTCCTCTATCAAGGAATAAACAATTGAAATTGAAATTGAATAGTCTAAATAATGTGAGGTTAGGTTAGGTTAGGTGAAAGCTACGTTAGATTGGTTGGGGCTATGTTGCCGTTTGGTTAGAGTTTGCGTTAGGTTAGGGTTAGTGAAAGTTACGTTAGATTAAGGTTATGTTAAGTTTGGTTTAGAGTTTATACAGGTTAGTTAGTGAAAGTTACGTTAGATTAAGGTTATGTTAAGTTTGGTTAGAGTTTATGTTAGGTTAGGTTAGGTGAAAGTTACGTTAGATTAAGGTTATGTTAAGTTTGGTTAGAGTTTATGTTAGGTTAGGTTAGGTGAAAGTTACGTTAGATTAAGGTTATGTTAAGTTTGGTTAGCGTTTATGTTAGGTTAGGTTAGGTGAAAGTTACGTTAGATTAAGGTTATGTTACGTTTGGTTAGAGTTTATGTTAGGTTAGGTTAGGGTGGCTCGTCTTCAGGTTCAAAAAACTAAATTAATTCAACACGAAACTCTCAATTACTGAAATGATTAAAGAGGTCAGTCAGGGGTCAATACGTGCCTATTCATTACCAGTGACAGTCAGACAGTGGACACGAAGGTGACCTCTGACCCCAGGGGATCAGGTTATCTAGACCCGGAGCCGTGGGGGCGAACCTTGACCTGAACCACCCATATTACCCTTAGTGTTGAGGCTGTCCTGTACCGTCAGCCTCCCCACAACTGTCCAGGGCCCATTAGAATTTACACCCATTAGTAACAAGACCCATTAGGACTGAGAACCATCAGGACTTGACACCCATTAGGACTTGACACCCATTAGGTCTTGACACCCATTAGGTCTTGACACCCATTAGGTCTTGACACCCATTAGGACTTGACACCCATTAGGACTTAACACCCATTAGGTCTTGACACCCATTAGGTCTTGACACCCATTAGGACTTGACACCCATTAGAACTGAGAACCATAAGAAGTGAGAACCATAAGAAGTGATACCCATTAAGACTTTGACCCATTAGAACTAAGGACCATTAACACTAAGATCCCATGAGGAACGAGAGACCCAAATCCTAATGGTAAAGTCAGATTAGATTAGATTGGAGCCTATTTTTTTGAGGGGGAGGTGGGGAGTAGAATCCATTTGACCAGCGAGTGTTCTCAGTGGCAGCTTCTCGTCTCGTCGTCCGCTGATTGAGACTTGGTCAGGCGTGGGATTAAATTACACAAGAACATTAGAAAAATTCCCCGTGTCCGTATCCCCTCAAAATTGACTTCTCCCGCGTGATCTAAAAAAAATTAAATAAATAAAAAATAAATAAATAACTTTAATATTGATTTGGTTGATGTTTTGCTGTCGAGTCACACAGGGGCGGTTTGCCTTGTTTTATTTTTCACCTCTGTTGGTCTTGGGAAGTGTTGGTCAAATATTTCTTAAAGAGTTTTGAATACTATCATTTGTTTGGATGACAGTCACTTGTTTAGGTGAGGCGACAACAACAACAACAACAACAACAACAACAACTTATTTAGGTGAGAAAAGACAGTGACTAATATACAGGTGTGCGTGTGCTGGTAGATAAGAGAGATGTTTGGCCCAGGTACAGGTAAGTAGGTGATTAGTGGACACCTTGACGCTAAGTCTCTAGGCTGTGACCATCTCCTGCCCCACACCCCACCACACTATACAACACTATACACTACAATGTAGTGTATAGTGTCATGTATTATGGTGTCATGTAGTGACTACATGACACCATAATACATGACACTATAATACAATAAACTACACTACATGACACCATATTACATAACACTACAATAAAATACAATACGATACATTACAATACATGACACCATAACACAATACACTACACTATACAGTATGGTACTAAAATACTATACACTACAATACAATTCAAGAAAAATACAACAAATAATAATAGAGTAGTAATAATAACAGCTACATTAATAACAACAACAGCAACAAAAACAACAACAATAATACTACTTCTAATATACATATTTGTTTTCAAGACCCTTTGACGATCATGATTTAACCCTTTGACGATCATGATTTAACCCTTTGACGATCATGATTTAACCCTTTGACGATCATGATTTAACCCTTTGACGATCATGATTTAACCCTTTGACGATCATGATTTAACCCTTTGACGACGATGATTTAACCCTTTGACGACTATGATTTAACCCTTTGGTGACCATGATATAACCCTTTGGTGACGATGGTTTAACCCTTTGACGACGATAATTTAACCCTTTGGCGACTATGATATAACCCTTTGACGACGATGATTTAACCCTTTGGTGACCATGATTTAACCCTTTGACGACCATGATTTAACCCTTTGGCGACCATGATTTAACCCTTTGGTGACCATGATTTAACCCTTTGGTGACGATGGTTTAACCCTTTGACGACGATAATTTAACCCTTTGGCGACTATGATATAACCCTTTGACGACGATGATTTAACCCTTTGGTGACCATGATTTAACCCTTTGACGACCATGATTTAACCCTTTGGCGACCATGATTTAACCCTTTGGTGACCATGATTTAACCCTTTGACGATCATGATTTAACCCTTTGACGATCATGATTTAACCCTTTGACGATCATTATTTAACCCTTTGACGATCATGATTTAACCCTTTGACGACCATGATTTAACCCTTTGACGACCATGATTTAACCCTTCGACGACTATGATTTAACCCTTTGGCGACTATGATATAACCCTTTGACGACGATGATTTAACCCTTTGGTGACCATGATTTAACCCTTTGGTGACCATGATTTAACCAGACAGGTACAGACGTGAACACCTTACATTAGTACATTATTTACCATGAGGCGAGTCACCACCGTACATCTTATTACACAACATAACTTATATTAGTGTCCGGACAAAACCCCCGCAGGACAAAACCCCCGTGGACAAAACTCCCGTGGACAAAATCCCCGTGGACAAAACCCCCGCAGGACAAAACCCCGTGGGACAAAACCCCCGTGGACAAAACCCCACAGGACAAAACCCGTGGACAAAAACCCCGTGAACAAAACTCCCGTCAAGACTAAAACCCCGTGGACAAAACTCCGTGGATAAAAACCCCCGTGACAAAACTCCCGTGGATAAAACCCCCGTGGACAAAACCCCGCAAGGACAAAACCCCCGTGGACAAAACCCCCTTAAGTAAAGTGCAAAGTAGGACAAAAAACAACCTAATTTCGAGTAAAAAATAGGACAAAAGGCCCCATTTTTTTCTATTTTCAGACCTACGACCTTCAGAAATACCTCCAGGGTCTTCCCCTCATCCACAGAGTCCAGACATTGGGGCCAAGTTCTCCATGTAATTAAGTGGTAAACTACGTCGTTACCTCACACCACTACCCCCTATAACTAGTACCTCACACCACTACCCCCTATAACTAGTACCTCACACCACTACCCCCTATAACTAATTTTCTACACCACTACCCCTATAACTAATTACCTCACCACACTACCCCCTATAACTAATTGCCTCACACCACTACCCCTATAACTAGTGCCTCACACCACTACCCCCTATAGTACCTCACACCACTACCCCCTATAACCCCTAGTACCTCACACCACTACCCCCCCTAACTAGTACCTCACACCACTACCCCCTATAACTAATTACCTCACACCACTACCCCCTATAACTAGTACCTCACATTCTTCAGGCGGTTCATTAACTCTATACTGTATGTGAATAAATTACAGGAAAATAAAGATTAGGTTAATAAGACAAACTAATTAACGTCGTCCTAAATCAGACAGCATAAAGGTGTTGGTATCGGCCGTTGCTTAGCTTACTGATATCGATGAATTGGAAAAATACCGATATAATCAGTTTGTCGATACCGATGCCCATCAATCGGTGCTTCCCCCTACGAAACACTGAGAGTCTGGATCCGGGCGTACTAAGAGAGACTATGTTGGTATATTATTAATAGTTCAGCTTACTACAGGACTGGTAATTCGACTACTGGAAGCGCCGTAAATATGAGCCTAAAATATTAGCAAGAGATGTCAGTACCCGGGCAGCATCATCGACACCAACAGTAACTCTTGTAATTTGTCTTCTCTTCCCCGACACTTGACTGCTGTACTGTATATCATCACGGCCTCAGACGACGTCTTGTGCCGCCACAATTAAACCTGAGGACAATAGACTTCCCATGACCTCAATCATATCCCCTTTCATTCAATGAAACTTAGTAGGTGTTTGGCAATTTCCACCGCGGGTTGTGACTCCATCTAGCGGTCAGGGGTAGAATTATAACGCCAGGGGGTACACCACAATCTAGTGCGCTTCCACATGGTGGAAAGCTCATTTGCTTTCAATCCAATTCTATACAGTACTTTTGATTTACACACTTGTTGTGGGCCTAAGTCCTGTCCCCACAAACACCTGCATTACGAGTCTCCAAGTCCAATAACTTAGCGGCCATGTGAGGCCTTATAAAGTTAGGAGCTTTCTCACCCCCACCACCAGATGTCCAGAGGTGGTGATCCTGGTGAACACCTCGCACCAGGTTAGGTCACAGACCCTGGGGTGGTGAAAGTGCCTGGGGCCGGGACCCAGAACACCCTCGTCCCCATAGACCCCAAACAAACCAGGCTATAAACCTGACCTAATTCCAATGTACCACAATATCATCCACTTATGATCGACACTACTATTCATCCACACACTGGATGTATGGCGTGGATGACAGCAGCTCCGGACCTCCACGTGAAGTTATCCCCTACTCCCAGCTTATTTCACCTGACGAGTAAAACCCCTAATGCTACCTAATGGGGTTAGGTTAGGTTAGGTTAGCATTCGGGTATTTAATCATCAGATGAAATAAACTAGGGTGTCTAATCCTCACGTGATCTAAGTTCCCGTCAGAATAACAGACGTAGCCTCCAGTGTGGTAAACGTCCCTCTAGATTTACCGTCAAACAGGTTGAGTTTTCCACAAGATACCTTAATTACCACCAGAAACAGAATACACTGCCAGGTACAGTTCCCCATAAAAAAGACAAAACTTCCCGCTAAAAGTAAGTTGCGCGCGCAGGAGGACGGTTACTGGCCACAGGTGAAGGACACTAATGACAAAATAATTACACTCATCAACAACCGTGTAGCTATGAGAGTTACCTTTTGTACCTCCGCCTTAACCTGCCCGAACCCTAGAATTACACACTGCATTACAGGTCAGTCTCCTTAAAATAACAGGCGGTCTGTCGGTCTGCCCGCGGGATAAAACATATTTCACTCGCTGTTCCTCTTCCGAATTTTACTGGAGGATATAATTAATTGTCTTCCATTTCATACCAGCAACTTTTTCCCCTAATAACTTGTCAGTATTTGTTCCTATAAGACACGAAAAAGCTAAAATAATTCCTACGTTTTTCGGTTAGGTTAGGTTAAGTTAGGATCGGGTTAGGTTAGGTTAAGTTAGGATCGGGTTAGGTTAGGTTAGGTTAAGTTAGGATCGGGTTAGTTTAGGTTAGGTTAAGTTAGGATCGGGTTAGGTTAGGTTAAGTTAGGATCGGGTTAGGTTAGGCTGGGGTTATCCTGCAGATTCTTGGGTTTCATTACAATATTAGTAAATAATCTCTACAGGCCGCCATAGAATAGAGTTTCCTCCATGCACCACTAAGGTGATCGTGTTCTCGTCCAATCACCGTCAACGTAATTGTAATCTCGTCCAATCACCATCAACGTGCTTGTAATCTCGTCCAATCACCGCAAAAATGATTATAAGTTTCCCCACTCATCGTCAAGACATTTTTGGTTTATCCAATTATCGTCAAGATGCTCGTATTTCTATCCAATCACAGACAAGATGCTCGTATTTCTATCCAATCACAGACCAGATGCTCGTATGTCCGTCCACTAAGCTCTCGGTGTAGGGTGGCACTAAGATTGGACCTTATGAATCAATCTTAGTGCCTCCTTTAAATAAATGATGAAAAACGAAAAAATAAAAAAAATAAAAACTTTTATATATGAAATATATATATATATATTTTTTAGACGATTGTAAATTTTTCTAAAACTTTTAATAAAAGATTTTAAAGAGGAAAGGTGACAATAATAAACTTTTAAAGAAGAGAAATTATACAAACTTTCTGAAAACATATATATTAACTGTCTAACAAGATGTGAATTTATAGAAACTTTGACATTTCAGAAACAAATCATATATTTTAAACAAAGAAAAACTATACCGTAAAAATATATAACGTGTATAGTGTAAACTTTTATAGCAACAAATATAATATATACTATACTGTATATTTAAACAAAAGAAGGAGAATAAGAGCACCAAGATAAACACCTCTCTTAACTTGGTGACACAGGGGGCGGGAGACAACTCACTGCAACATACAACAATATTTAGCAGCTTCCGTCTAGTGAGTGGGCGCTGTGTGTATGTGGGCGACGTGTAGAGAGGGGTGCTGTGTGCATGTGGGCGTCGTGTAGAGAGGGGCGCTGTGTGTATGTGGGCGTCGTGTAGAGAGGGGCGCTGTGTGTATGTGGGCGTCGTGTAGAGAGGGGCGCTGTGTGTAGAGAGGGGTGCTGTGTGTATGTGGGCGTCGTGTAGAGAGGGGTGCTGTGTGTATGTGGGCGTCGTGTAGAGAGGGGCGCTGTGTGTACGTGGGCGTCGTGTAGAGAGGGGCACTGTATGTACGTGGGATCGGTGTGTACACGGTGGAGAAAGACTACCGCCTGTATAAGCCTTGACACTGAACATCCGCCCAGCACATGTTTGGTCAGGCGCAGCACACACACACCTGCTACCGAGGTGTAATTAGCCTAATCACCTGCCCTAATTACTGGAGTTAAGGAAATCAAGGCGGGCTGGGGCTAATCTGGCCAAATTAGGCGCCATTTATCACAAAATATGGCCACTTGTTGCAGCCGGCGGGGACGAGGAGGTAATCCCGGGAGCTGGGGAGCCGTGTGTGTA
Organism: Homarus americanus; assembly: GCF_018991925.1. Lineage (NCBI taxonomy): Eukaryota > Metazoa > Arthropoda > Malacostraca > Decapoda > Nephropidae > Homarus > Homarus americanus. The sequence goes on along the minus strand of NW_024751660.1, from coordinate 858,636 downwards.
CAGTACACTACCACAACCAGGAGAGAGAGACAGAGCGAGAGAGAGAGAGAGAGAGAGAGAGAGAGAGAGAGCGAGAGAGAGAGAGAGAGAGAGAGAGTAACTGGTGTCAGGAAGACATCTACTACTATTAAGCTTTAACTATGCACAGAAGACACACTACACTGTACGGTATACCTCCCCCACCTGCCTCAGTTTAATATACACGCTTAGGTTTAGTGGTGGAATAAAACAAATTGACTGATATTTATACCAACAGACACACTATTAAAGTCTTCGTCGCCACATACAAACGTGGGCTCCACCAACAGCTGCCAAACTAATGTTAAGCTCAAGAATGGTGTCTTTAAAAAAATAAATCCTCGGTCGATCACCACTAATGCAGCCTACAGACACTCTGCTTTAGCAAGTGGTCGGATCACCTGAAAATTAGGCACTCCAACTTGCTTCACCTGGGGGTGTTAAGTTACCATTAGAATGTTTAAATAGGTGAACTAAGCTGGGATGCCTAATCTTCAGGTGATCCAATTCACTTTCTAAATATTCTGTGTAAATAAACTTGCCAATTTAAACTTTCGGTAAAAAAAAATTGTATTAGACCCCAAGTATTAAAGTTAACTACTATTACATTATTTGGGGATGAGGTTGAAGACTATAACTGGTTGACGTGTGATAATACTACTAAAACAACCTATAATCTTTAAACAAATCAAACTAAGACTAAGGTTAACTATCCATCGTGTCCGTAACTTCGATACATTTTTTTGACGTTTCTTTACTCCATCATAAGTCAGTTTGTTCAATATAATCTTATATATTTAAGAGGATTATTCACTGTATGAGTCTAGTAACTGAGCCTACATGACATTATTTCGTAATTCTGACGCAAGATCCAAAAGTCACAATTGAAAAAGTATATCAACTTCCTTTACTGCTGGCGCCATTCTTGTTATTTTACTTTTAATTTTTCCTCTAATTATATCTTACTCTTTAACCAAGTTGTTTGGATATTTTTTTTTACACAAATATTTTAACGCCAACTTTACGCAAACTTTTAACTATTATTACGTAAGTTGCCCCTCTCAACTCCAACAACACTGATGGTATGAAAGAAAACTGCAGAGTCTATGTGGGGAGACTCTTATATTACTGTCCATAGTTGCCGTGGTATTCAATCTGCACTTTCTTTTAAAACAGCAAACACAATTGCCTGACCAAATTTACCTAACTTATCTAAAGTATGTTCTAAGACAATTTTCATTGGGTTAGGTTAGGCTGGGTTAGGTCAGGTCAGGTTAGATTAGGTTAGGCTGGGTTAGGTCAGGTCAGGCTGGATTAGCTCGCGTTAGGTTAAGTTAGGTAGTATTAGGTACATCATTATCTCCCCCCCTCTCTTGTAACTAAATGGAAAAGATGGGACTTACTTATTGTCGGGTGTGTCTACAGAGCCCCAAACTGTAACCTACTAAATCAAAGGAACTTAAGAGCCTTAATAGCCAACGCAGCGATGCTCAACCCTAGCCACCTCCTTA
>NW_024751660.1:844607-852107 GCF_018991925.1 Homarus americanus | reverse complement strand
GTCCGGCCACAGGTACAGTGGGACTTGTGACATGTTCTGGTGTATGGAGACATGTAGAAGCCTCTCCTCAGTAAACACACGGAGAGGCTCCTGCTTGCTCCATACACCACAACACCGCAGGCGTGTGAGGGCCAGCGCGTGTGGTTAGTGGAGCTGTTGACAAGAGGCGAGTAAGGTGCAAGCAAGGTCAATGTTGACCTTGCTTGCAAGTTATTCCCACGACAAGGCTGGTGCCATCCTCGTTACACGAGGATCAACAATTATTATTGAATCATGTAATCTGAGATATGTAATCTGTCTACATCGTCATGATTTCAAGTGTGTGTGTGCGTGTGTGTGTGTGTGTGTGTGTGTGTGTGTGTAGACTGTCCGGGCCTGTATAGCTTAATCCTTTATTCAAACCTGTAGCCTAAACTAATACCTCCAGCCTGTAACCTAAACCTGTATAACCTCAGCCTGTAATCAACCAATACCTCCAGCCTGTAACCTAAACCTGTATAACCTCAGCCTGTAATCAACCAATACCTCCAGCCTGTAACCTAAACCTGTATAACCTCAGCCTGTAATCAACCAATACCTACAGCCTGTAACCTCATCCTGTAATCAACCTGTAACCTTCCTCAACAGCGTCAACAGGAACGTACAACTCGACGTGTGGGCCGTTTAGACCCTGTACTCCTTATACAAACCTTCGCTGTACGGACGGTCGATGTTTGTGCATCAACAACTTCCGCCCCGATGATACAGGTGAGTTAATCCTACAGGTGACTTAATCCTACAGGTGACTTAATCCTACAGGTGACTTAATCCCACAGGTGACTTAATCCTACAGGTGACTTAATCCCACAGGTGACTTAATCCCATAGGTGACTTAACCCTACAGGTGACTTAATCCCACAGGTGACTTAATCCCACATGTGACTTAATCCCACAGGTGAATTAATCCCACAGGTGACTTAATCCTACAGGTGACTTAATCCCACAGGTGACTTAATCCCATATGACTTAATCCTACAGGTGACTTAATCCCATATGTGACTTAATCCTACAGGTGACTTAATCCTACAGGTTTAATCCTACAGGTGACTTAATCCCACAGGTGACTTAATCCCACAGGTGACTTAATCCTACAGGTGACTTAATCCTACAGGTGACTTAATCCCACAGGTGACTTAACCCCACATGTGACTTAATCCTACAGGTGACTTAATCCTACAGGTGACTTATGTGACTTAATCCTACAGGTGACTTAATCCTACAGGTGACTTAATCCCACAGGTGACAGGTGACTTAATCCCACAGGTGACTTAATCCCACCAATCCTACAGGTGGTGACTTAATCCCACAGGTGACTTAACCCCACAGGTGACTTAATCCCACAGGTGACTTAATCCCACAGGTGACTTAACCCCACATGTGACTTAATCCTACAGGTGACTTAATCCCAAGTGACTTAATCCTACAGGTGACTTAATCCCACAGGTGACTTACAGGTGACCCACAGGTGACTTAATCCACAGGTGACTTAATCCTACAGGTGACTTAATCCCACAGGTGACTTAATCCCATAGGTGACTTAACCCTACAGGTGACTTAATCCCACAGGTGACTTAATCCCACATGTGACTTAATCCCACAGGTGAATTAATCCCACAGGTGACTTAATCCTACAGGTGACTTAATCCCACAGGTGACTTAATCCCATATGACTTAATCCTACAGGTGACTTAATCCCATATGTGACTTAATCCTACAGGTGACTTAATCCTACAGGTTTAATCCTACAGGTGACTTAATCCCACAGGTGACTTAATCCCACAGGTGACTTAATCCTACAGGTGACTTAATCCTACAGGTGACTTAATCCCACAGGTGACTTAACCCCACATGTGACTTAATCCTACAGGTGACTTAATCCTACAGGTGACTTAATCCCACAGGTGACTTAATCCCACATGTGACTAAATCCTACAGGTGACTTAATCCTACATGTGAAACTTTAAACCTATCACAGAATCACTGAATTACGATCACCTGTGTATAACCATGTATAGAATTATGTATAAATAGTTCTGCCACACGTGCATAAATATGTATAAATGAACACACTAATTACAGGTGGATGTTCGAACGAGATGCTGAACCAGGTGATGATCTGGACGTGTCAGGCAATGGCGGCAACCTTGATCCTCATTATTGGTCTAATGTTGCTGTATCATGTGGCACGGAGTAGACTAAGGTAAGAGAGGAGTAGGAAGGGAGATGGAGTGGGGAGGAAGGAGGGTGGGAGTAAGGAAGGAAGGAAGGAAGGAAGGAAGGAAGGGAAGGGTAGTTAATACGTACAATACATTAAACATAAATCAGGATAGTTGAGACTCAGAGATAAATAAGACAAATATAATTAACTAAGTTCAGGATTACTTCACGTCCATACTAACCACGGACAGTAGCCATACCCACGGACAGTAGCCATACCCACGGACAGTAGACATACCCACGGACAGTAGACATACCCACGGACAGTAGCCATACCCACGTACAACAACCATACCCACGTACAGTAACCATACCCACGGACAGTAGCCATACCCAAGTACAACAACCATACCCACGTACAGTAGACATACCCACGGACAGTAGCCAAACCCACGGACAGTAGCCAAACCCACGGACAGTAGCCATACCCACGGACCATACCCACGTACAGTAACCATACCCACGGACAGTAGCCATACCCACGTACAACAACCATACCCACGTACAACAACCATACCCACGTACAGTAGCCATACCCACGAACAGTAGCTATACCCAAGGACAGTAGCCATACCCACGGACAGTAGCCATACCCACGTACAACAACCATCCACGTACAACAACTATACCCACGTACAGTAACCATACCCACGTACAACAACCATACCCACGTACAGTAACCATACCCACGTACAGTCGACATACCCACGGACAGTAGCCAAACCCACGGACAGTAGCCATACCCACGGACAGTAGCCATACCCACGGACAGTAGTCATACCCACGGACAGTAGCCATACCCACGTACAACAACCATACCCACGTACAGTAGCCATACCCACGAACAGTAGCCATACCCAAGGACAGTAGCCATACCCACGGACAGTAGCCATACCCACGTACAACAACCATACCCACGTACAGTAACCATACCCACGTACAGTAACCATACCCACGGACAGTAGCCATACCCACGTACAACAAACGTACTCACGGACAGTCCATCAAAATTACAAGTAACTCTGTACCCGTCTTGCAGAAGGGAACCAGAAGAAGAGGGAGGAGAGTCGTCACAGGAGAGGGAGGAGGCGGGAGGAGAGTCGTCGCAGGAGAGGGAGGAGACGGGAGGATGGGAGCGCATCCTTCCTCCCGCTTACGAGGAGGCCGTCGACGTCCCTCCTCCCACCTACCAGGAAGCTCTCGCTAAGATGGTCGTACGTTAAGTCTTGTAAATATTTCTTAGGTAGGGATTAATGTTAAGTTTGTCTGTCATAAAGTTAACATCTGAAGTATCAAAAGTTCGCAGTGACTTAAGTGAAAGTATTCACTGTGTTTAAGTATGCAGTCTGCCATCACTTAGGAACATTAAGTGTTATAAGTAAACTGTTAAAAGTAAAATTAGCGTCTTATAAAATGGTGCCACACCCAGGAGGCCCAGCAGGGAGCAGCCCCACCAAGGAGCGTGGATGTGTGTCGTGAGGACGACCCAAACCTCCCTGTGTATGGCTCACACACGGACACCAGCGTCTATATATAAGGAGACCTACAACACTTTATCCCTCAGTGTTAACGTTACCAGCGCCGGGTAAACACTGCTCCAAGCATCTCTATTAAAGTCTCACTGTGGGCACAACTTACTGTCCATCCACTGGTCGTCACAAGTCTCAAGTCACCGGCCTTTGGGGGAGTGTTGACACCAGCACACACAAGCTCTTCATCCTCTCACAACGACCTGGTCCCTCACCCTGGTCCCTGACTCAGGTCTTAGCTCCCCTTGACCTTGTGAGACGTGACCTGAGACATGGAAGGTGTTAGTGAGGTGATACAGGTGAGGCTCGTCTACCCCAAGGAACAACTACCGTACATTAGGTCACGGTACACAGCCTTACACATCCACACTTACCAATAATGACACAACTATCGGAACACAATATAACAAAGATCAATTAAACTGATATTGACGTTCTAGTTCCCTTATCAAAGTATTGTTATTGTATGTATCTGATTGTTGCTCATACGTACTGTAGCCTGTAGGTGTTGTAAGAAATAATTATTACTTGATGGGTTATGGCCCATTAGATTATATTTTTCATATCTACATAAAAAATATTTATATCTGATACGTTTTAATGCAATCTCCTTTGTTGGCACGCACGCGCGCACACACACACACACACACACACAAAACACGGCCTTAACATGGAGAAACAAAATTCGGTGAACAACAAACATATATTTAGAGTTCACATTGGACACTGTTTTTTTTTTCGTTTCCATGTTTTTTGTTTTTGTTTTTAAGTTCGTGTTGGTGATGACTAGCGGCTGCCACATCCTCTGCACCGCGTCTCTACTGTACTGTCACGGAACATGGCGTGAGGATTTGTCTGTCCGAGATTATAATTTTAAGAACTTCATTTTTCATTGTGTTTAAGATGGCAGCGCTTCAGTAAAACATCATTTACAGACGTACAAACGTAGCACAATATTATCAGCTGCCATAAATCTGATACCTGCATGACACACATCGCTCACAGGTGCTTCACTCCCGCCCCCCTCTCAGGTAGACAGCAGTGCCAGTATTGACGCTTTCAATAATTAAGTGTAGTGCAGTGTAGTGTAGTGTGGTGTGGTGCAGTGCAGTGTAGTGTAGTGCAGTGTGATGTAGTGTAGTGTAGTGCAGTGTAGTGTGGTGTAGGGTAGTGCAGTGCAGTGCAGTGTAGTGTAGTGCAGTGTAGTGTGGTGTAGTGCAGTGCAGTGTGGTGTAGGGTAGTGTAGTGCAGTGTAGTGTAGGGTAGGGTAGTGTAGTGTAGTGTAGGGTAGTGTGGTGTAGTGCAGTGTAGTGTAGTGTAGTGTAGTGCAGTGTAGTGTATTAAGATGCCACAATACCAAGTCACTGTATACTGCAACGTTTGAGAACTGGAGAGAATTACTTTGTTTTGCTGCAGGTATAACTGACTTCTTGTTGATGATAGTGTAATGATGTCACTTTACTATTTTATCTTGGAGTAATTTTCTGGATAACACTTGATATTTTTGTATTATTTCATGTCAGGGTTGTTTAGGAGTAATTAAACTTAAAATTCAATTAGCATTAACGTTATTAATAGTACACGCACACTTACATTAATAGTGGGATATCCTAGTCATTCATAAATTCTTTCATCATACAAGCTAATTTTTCCCAGTTAAAACCTATTCATTCCTTCATTAACACACTCACCCCACACGCTGTATTATTAACTGTGTTCCACTTGGCTAAGGTAAAGTTCCCGGGTCTGCTTTTGATCACTCCTAAGCCTCGTGAGTAACTTTACCTCCATATTTCTAGGATAGTTGACAGACCTGCACTGAGCTTTGGTTAGGTCTTTCCACAATTAATTTATAAATAACTTTCCACCTTCTTGATTACGAATGATCAACCTGGCCCGGGAGGGTTGGGGGGGGGGGGGCTGTAGTAAGCGTCCGTCCCAAAATGGTGAAACACACATTTATTTTACCTTCCCTAAACCAGGCCATCACACGACACCAGACAGTGACGTCACAATGGTGCGACAGGATAAGTTACCTACTTCATTCACCATCAAGCACTCGATAATGATTCAAATTAATTGTATTACATCATGTCTGGTATACATACATATGCATAGTATAGTATAGTGTAGTATAGTATAGTATGTTAATATTATAGAAGAAAAACTACAACTATAGATGATTATTACAATAAACTACAACTATAGATAAATATAGTGTTAGAGGAAGAGCCAAACAGGTAAACTGTCCTCTAATAAGTGTTAGTGGGTAATTATACGGACCTTTATGATCTATCCATTAGTGAAAGACTACCGTAAATGTGCGGTACTTAACACTCTTAAAACCAGTGTAACCTAACCTAACCCAACCCAACCTATAACTATAACCTAACTTAATCTTCCTTTGCGCTCATTCGCGAATTCTGGGGAAAAGACGACCATGGTTCCCTGCTCTCAGTCGTTGTTGTCTGTAGCTTACGGTGAGACCAAGTGACCTTCACGGATACATAACCGGTAAAGTCATGTTCAGTTCGACGTCAAGTTGATATAAGATAGTGGTTAAGAAATGCTTTGTTTTGGTCACACTAAATGTATCTGGGAGAGAATACAGTATGTAAAAGTATTTCCTCGAAGGTCATCACTAAGACTGATACCTTGGCCAGGCATTGTAGGGAGAAGCCATCATCAAGACATGTTCAAGGGTGTAAGACAATTTGCTTTTGTGTCAGTAAATAAGGTGCGGGTTATATCTTCCGGGTTTTCGTTACTGAATGTCACAAGATTTTATTTTAACACTTTATATACGACAATACAAAAGCCAGTCTTTTTCAACAGAATTTAATTAACTTAAACGCATGATTAACATGCTGAACTGTCCCACGGTCAATGTGAATCTGTAAAGAGGCCAAGTTCTCACATAACACGTAACTGTTGACTCCTCCACAAACACTTCAACTTGGGAGTGAAGAGTTAAAACACCTCGACGTGGCCAACCTGCAGCCCATAGGCCCCAGCTGTCTTCTGCACCGAGACATACCTGGCCGATAGTGGCTGGTGGGACACTAGTTCCACCATTTGGCTCACAGACCCTGGACCGGTAAACTTACCGAACAACTGATAAGTTGCCAACCCCCCAGGAGGCGTCACGGCAGATGTTCCCACTCGTACTTCAAGGTCCCGAAAATGATAGACAACGTTGCTATTGGGTTGTGCAAACAGAACCACGTGGCTGAAAGTAACTATCTTTCCAAAATCCAGGACAAACCACGTGTGGTCTCCAGCTTCGGAAAGGAAATTCTCGAGAATAGAGAAGCCATAGACGCCATCAATGAGATTCTCTTTAAGTTTCTTTGCATGTGCTTCCCGTCCAGACGTAATTTTAGCGTTGGTAGCGTAGTCAATAGGACGTTCGGTGTAACAGGTAAGGGCGTCAGCCAAGTTGGTCTCGTTGTAGGTAGGCATGACGATCATACTAGAAAAGGTGCAGTTGTTGGCGGCATCTTTGCACCAAGAGTTGCACCAGCCCAGCATTGTGCAGGTATTGGGGCAGTGTAAGTTGCGATTAATACTTGGGTGTAGTAGGTCGCCACTCTCTACAGTGGAAGATAAGGACACTGTGGCTTGGGACACCAAGACACGTCGCCATTGATGCAGATTATTGCCCTCCACTGACGACCTTGACAGGATGACTACAGCTGCCCACCACACTACTGCT